>NC_143385.1:74488132-74795169 GCF_980474605.1 Leiobunum rupestre
TATTAGATGGTGAACGGAAACCAAAGCGAATGCAGAGTGACCACGGTAATGAGTTTGTTTGTAAAGCCGTTCAATCCGAATTAAATTCCCGCGAAATAGAATTTTTCGCGACGAACTCTGAAGTGAAAGCCAGCATCGTTGAGCGGTTTATTCGATCGTTTAAATCGAGAATGTATCGATATTTTACAAGGAAAAATACTTATAAGTACGTTGACGTGCTTCAAGAATTAGTTAGCGCCTATAATAACAGTTATCACCGAGCAATTAAATGTAAACCCGTCAATGTAAATCCCGAAAATTCGAAAATAACTTGGAAAAATTTGTACGGAGATATAGACTTTAGTCCTCCGATAAAGTACGACTTCGAAATTGGAGACATTGTCAGAATAACAAAAAGAAGGGACTATTCGAAAAAGGATATCTCCCGAATTATTCGGAAGAATTATTTCGAGTGATTAAGCAGATACCGAGACAACCGCCGGTATATAAACTGGAGGTGCTAGATTCGGAGCCCATTTTAGGAATTTTTCACAAAGAAGAAGTACAAAAGGTGGGGAAAGATCTTGACACTTGCGCGTTCAAAATTGAAAAAGTGCTCAGGAGGCGACGGAAATCTGATCATTCAGTCGAGTTACTCGTACGCTGGAAGGGGTACGGACCGCAATTTGATAGTTGGGTTCAAGAAGTAGACTTAGAATGAGTTTCTATATCACTCTACCATCCGATTCTTCGCTGAATTACTTTCCGGGTAATACTCTGAGCAAATTCAGAGCTTACCTTCCGGAGAATGTTCAGCTGAATGGACCTTACGAAGTAGGTTTAGCGGAAATAAGTTATCCTAGAACGTGGAATAATATCAAAGAAGAACGGGTAGTGCGAGTTGGTTCGGATGATATCAAACTGGAAGATTTTAGGTATATACCTAGAGCAAATTTTTCTTCTATCGAAGATTTACTTGAAATGTTAAAATTTGAGAATAAAAGGGTCGAGTTCAAATACCATAAACATCGAAACGAGTTGAGGTTCATATAACTAAGAGCAAGAAGGTGAATTTGAAATTAGAAAATCTTCGTTAGCCCCTTATACCGTAGATATGGACGTAGGATTACATTCATTGTTTGTCTATTCTGACATCGTTGAAAATACGATCGTGGGGGACAGGAACGTCCCTCTTTTAAGAATTATTAACGTGAAAGGAAAAGACGGGGAAACTGTGAATACTGAATTTTCTCGTCCACATTACCTACCCGCCGCTTCTTCCAACATACAAACTATCGAGATTAATCTTATGGACGACTTGGGGAACCCCGTGCAATTTGAACGTGGAAAGGTGCACGTTACTCTACATTTTAGACCGCGGAGGGCCTGGCTCGCTCTATAATAGCGAGTGTCGGGAACAAGTAGTCCTCAGTTTAATGAAAAGTAACGAATGACGAACATCATGAGACGGCCGCAATACATTTCCTCCGTAAGCGATTACGAGAGGTACTATTTAAATCAGGCTGGATACGGATCAATCCCCGTGTATCGCGGCGTGGGTGTCCAGAGAGGCTATGGATTGGGTAACATACTCGCTTCGGCATTTCGTCGTGCCATGCCGCTTTTGAAGCGCGGAGCCCAGTTTCTAGGAAGAAAATTTCTCGATACTGGAGCGAAAGTCGTGTCTGACGTCGCTAGCGGTATCCCAATTAAATCATCGCTAGCGAAGAGATCTAAGAGCGCTGGTAAAGAGACATTGTTATCAGCCGCGGAAGCCTTTACGCAAATGACGGGATCTGGAATTAAAAAGAGGCGTAGAGCATCGCGCAAAGTCACTCGAGCAAAAACCAAGAAGAAGAAAGCATCGTGCCGATCTTACTCCGATATATTTTCATAAAGTCTTAGAATGGCGTTGATTCCGAATTGGACCTTTTCGAAGTCCCGTTAACGCAAACGGGGATTATCGGTGGCGAATGGGTCGAATACCACCCCATTTCCAGCATTAGCAACAATTCAGCGTTAACGTTTTGCATTAGTGGGAATTCCGAAGCGTACATCGACCTATCACAAACTCTCCTTCACGTTCAGGTGGATGTGAAATTGGAAAACGGATCTTACCCTAAAGCCGCCGTTGTTACTCCGGCGGGTGTGGTTACGACCCCGGCGGATAATGTAGCCCCCATCAATTTGTTTTTGCACAGTCTATTTCCCGAAGTCCACTTATTTTTAAACGAAAAATCAGTTACTCCTTCCGCTCAGAATTACCCGTACAAAAGTATGATTCAAACTATGTTAACATTTGGAGACTCTGCTAAAACGAGTCATCTTACCAGCGGCCTATTCTATCGCGACACGGCGTACGAGTTCAACGATTTCGTGAACAATAAAGGTTTCTTACAAAGAGCCAGCTTCGCTCAAAAGGGAACTATAGATATGATCGGCGCTCTTCATTTAGATATTTGTCAACAGCCGCGCTTCCTTTTCAACTTGGTGGATTTAAAATTTGTTTTTGGGAAATCAAATACCGAATTTTGTTTACACTCTGACGTAAAATGTAAATTGGACATTAAATCAGCTTCGTTGTATTTGAGGAAAGTCAAGTTAATTCCCGAAATCCCACTATCACACGCCAAAGTGTTACAAATGTCGAGAGCGAAGTACCCAATTTCCCGCACGGAAGTGATGTCGTTTTCGATTCCTAGAGGCAACATGAGCGTCGTGCAAGATCATTTATTTACAGGACAAATTCCGAATAAAGTCGTTATCGGGATGGTTGAGCAAAACGCGTTTCTGGGTGAACTTAAATCGTCGCCATATAATTTCCAGCATTTCAATTTAAACCACATTGGTTTGTTCGTCGACGGCAGTAGCGTACCACATAAAGCCCTAACACCTAACTTCGCGGAGCGTAGCTACATCCAAGCGTACAGCAATTTATTTTTTCAAACGGGTCAGTGGAAATTGCCTTTTCGTCTACGATTTGACTGCCGATTTAATGAACAATGCATCTCATTTTAATCTTGTTAAAAACGGAAATTTGAGGCTGGAAATGAAATTCGCTTCCGCGTTACCCGAAACGATTGCCGTAATTGTTTACGCGGAATTCCAGAGTTTGATTGAAATTGATAAGAACCGAACCGTAATCTTCGACTAGAATGGACACAATGCAGCTAACGAGAATTTTGGAGAAATATAATTTCACCAGAGACTTATTTCGAGGCGTATTCGCCGCGGACCAACTACCAAAGTTCGTGACGACGTTTCCATCTCTGTATATCGTAAACACGGATACGTCGAATGACGATGGTCAGCACTGGATAGTTTTGTATTTCTCGAAGAATAATACAAATACCGAGATGTTCGACTCCTACGGTAACCCCCCAGATATGTTTCGCTTTAATGACTTTGTCGAAAGAAATAGTAAAACTGTGACATTTAACTCTTTACAACTTCAAGGAAATCGAAGCGTGACGTGTGGAGGTTTTTGCGTGTATTTTGCTCTTAATAGATGTAGGGGTGTAAAAATGTTCGATATTGTGATTAGATTTTCTAAAAATAAAAATGTAAATGATAAAATGATAAAAGAATTTATGTATTCAAGGTATTCAATAAATTTTCAATAACTTAGTAAAACTTCTTTAATTTACATTTTACATTCAAAATAACACCAGTGGGTTTGTTTGGTGATCTCCACAGTCTACATTACATCAAAGTAAAAATTTAAAAAGTTAGTTACATTTTTACGTTAAATTAAAAATATCATTTAAATAAGATAGTTTCATTTTATTTACATTACGCTTTAAGTTCAAAATATATTTTTAATAGAAATACAATAGAAGACTGAACTATTGGCGATTTAAAATATCGATCCAGTAATGACCACGCGATAGGGTTCGAATGCCGTCCCCCAAAATATACCTTTTATTATCGCATGGATTAAGAGACATTTTGTTTTGGGAGACGGTAAATAGCTGATGCCTCTGATTGACGATCCGCTTCATAGAATTGCTCGTAATTCGAGTAGCCACGAGGCAGTCGCGGTAACTCGAGTGTCGGATATCCTTTTCCGCTACTCGCTTACAAACACCTTTCGCGGTTTTTTTCTCCCCCCTTTTCGAAAGGATGGAGTACATTTTGGGGCGGAGCCCAACGAACTCCCGTATAGGGATCCCATCCATTTCATCTTTCATCTTTCCAATGACTTTTTTGTTTACGTCATTGAAAAGAGGATGATTCGAGGGATACCCCGAGAAATCGAAGAGATGGGAGGAATTTCCGAAGTCCGTGTAAACGTCCTCCGTTTGCATATTGTACGCCAGGCTGTCCGTGTCCGTGAAAAGTAATCGGACCTTTTCACCGTAGGTCTTGCGCGTGTACTCGTAATGAAACTCGTACATGGTTAGTTTCGAAAGATCCAAAACGGTGATACCAGTGTAAATTGGTCTATTCAAAGTAAGTGACTTCTTCTTCATATGAATACCCACGAGTTCGTTGTGGAAAATCGTGAATTTTTCAAATGCCGAAGAAGACGCTTTCTTAATAACCCGCTCAGGTGTTTGTACGAGATGGAAATCTATCCGATTTCTCAAGTTCTCCATTGTTTTACCTATTATTGAAACGAAATGAGATTAGTACTTATTATTCCGATAATTTGTATACGTGGCTACTTGCGTATAAACTAAATTACATTTATTAAACCAAAAGAATTTATTTCGCGCAATAAATACTGTTGGTAAAAAAAATAATCTACTTATTTTTCATTTACTTTGATTAATAACGTACCAAAACAGGAGTTGTTTAAAAGTTTGAAAAAATCTTTTTCAAAACTGTTTTTGGCAAGTTTCCTCTTTTCGGTATTGAAATTTATGAATGGGCGAAGCCAGGGAGACTGATCGAAAGAGAGTATTCTGTGAACTTTCGTGAGTTTAAGTCCCTTCGAAACGTAGTATTTTAAATTACGATAGTGAACTACGTTTCGCTCTTTGTTGTTGAGATTAGGGACGAGCTTAGGCAGAGTGTCTTTTGCGGGGAGGTTTAATCTTTGAAGCATCAGTTTGTAATAGGAAGAAAATTGATCCGTAGTTATTCTTTGAGATTCGGGTGCGAGGGGGTAGCAGTTGTGTTCATGATGCAACTCAACGGGGTATTCCAAGTCGACTTCCAAAATGAAGCCGTAGGGAGACTCGTGCGATAAAGTAAGCACATGTTTATGGATGTAGTCGAGTAGGTCTTCGACGGGAACCCAAGCGAACCTACTCGTGGGTAAGTAATCGACCATGGCGAACCCGTAGAGATTATTTTTGTCGAGGTACATGATGTAATTACACTCTTTATTGGGGTCGTAGCTTTCGGGGATGTACGGGTTATTGGCTTCGGCGTAGCGGTGACTAATCATCGAAACTCCTCCCCGAATGCCACGTTCAATAAACAAGTGCATGTCAATTACGAGTAGTAGCTCCATCTTCACTTTTGTCATGTGGAGGGCTGACTCCCAGGCAAACCCAGGTCCCGTGTACGCGTGCGCGCAATCTAGGCCGTAGTATTCTACACACATAGCGCGGAAACTCTCGAATACGTCAGCGAGTTGGAGGGTATCCGCCTACACGTACAAATCGTGTAGTTCACCTGTTGAAGAATTTTATCACTACCACTATTACATTTAGTAATAGAATAGGGCTATAAATAATACCTAGATTTTGTATGTTAAAAATGTTCCACACTTGGCGGACATTTTCGTAACTCTCATCCGTTAAATGTTCGCCAGTGAGGGTGTTGAAAAATGTCTCTTTGGGTGGTAGTGCTGTCTCTTCAAACTTGTCTACGTCACTCATGTAGTCGTAGGGATACGTTAACTTTTTGAGCAAATACGGGATTTGATGAGTTGGATAGAAAGAACTCAAGATGGGGAATTTTTCTTGACCTCCAGTGGCTAAATTTGAAATTAAAATTTCGAGACTAGCGGGCATAAAGCGAATAGAATCGATGAAACGGAGGCGACCGAAAGTGAAGCTGATATACGTTTCGGCGTTAGATGGAATACAGGAAATGTTTACACTTTTTATCAACCCAATCCTTTGCATGATAAGATGGGCATCGTATCTGAAATTTTATATAAACACGTTATAGTTTGTAAATATTGGAATTAAAGAAAAAATACAATACCGTGATAAATTATGCATGATGACCGGCGTGAAATTTCCCACTCGCAGCTTTAGATTAAAAGAATTATGCGCGACTCCCCGGAAACGTCCTAATAATTATAATTACGTGTTAACTTATTTATATCTAAAATAATCAAATACGTAAGTCGTACCGGTATAATGACAATGATCTCTGACTGCCGGATCATCTTGCGTAAGAATTTTCTGACACACGTAACATTGTGTTGCGGTACGGCACAATTCTTCTTCAACTGGTGTGAGATTCATTGGAATATTTTCCTTCAATAATTTCGTGATGGTGCTCCGTTCCATCAACAAACTTTCAAGAAAAATGTCGATAGCGTCGGTTCCCCTATACGTAACAGGGGCATTTGGCTTTCCCGTAATAATGATAAACGTCGTAGCGAAAATAAACTTTTTAATTAAACCAAATATAAATACCGTCGGGTCCTATTACGACGTAACTAAAATCACATGCTACGTGCTCCGAAAGTTTCGTTGTTGATGATAGTGAGGAATCGGGTAAACAAGACTGGATTCTGTCAATTATAGATTCAAAATCCGCGTAAATGACGTAGGGAAACTAAAAATAAATGTGTTAAGCTCTTAAATTCATGAATTTCCGAAATTATTTTTTACCTTTTGAAGCCAATCAATTTTTTCGAATTTTAAAACGGGATTTTTGTGTGGCATTTTGACAAGTTGGGGGTCGTGAACGTTGCAGTTTTTCACGTGTTCACTATGGTTTCTAGCACTATTTTGTCCTGAAAAGCGATGTAAGCAATAACGACACACGTGAATTTTCCCGTTATGGTTTGTGAAATGACTCAATAGTCGACTAATATCCGTAATTAGGCAAAAATATTGGTTTCCTTTTGACTTGAGATAAAGCAGATCTATTTGCCGATCTTCGGGGGCTCTGTTTTCGCTTAAATGAAGAGGAAAAACTACTTTTTCGTAGCCGTAAACGTTGATAGATAGATTATTTTTATTTTAAAATTTTTTGAGTTTAAAATGATTTAATTCGAAAGGAAACAAAATGTCACTGCAGTCTAATTCTTTTTCAAACATCACGTATTTATTCTGATTATCGGGATGGGAATTTGGAGGTTGTGGATTAAGTTTAGCGAGGACGCACCACAAGAAACACTTTTGGTCTTTGGTTTTAATATTTAATACTCCTTTGCCGGTATTATTGAGCTCAGGGGGGAGATTTATATACATACCCCCGACCAGCGGTATGTACGCTATATTATCGATTTGATGAGACAAGATACGATCTATGGTCCAGCCACTGCCCATATCTTGGAATTCCTCAATCGCGTGTGTTATTTGCTTCACACACGAGTCTATTTGTGTTGGTATTACATCTGGTAAAAGTGTTGCTTGAGTTTTGCACCGGAAATACGGTAATGCCTCGACTTCCGCACCATCGTTCAATTCGCGTACGTATCTCACGCGAATAAAAATGTTCCACTTTAAGCCCCGCTTCTTATTTAAGTGATTTTTTAAATACTTCATTAATGCTGGTTTTAATGTTAAAATTAATATTTCGGAGTCTGTTTGGGTCGTTTTCGGAGTATACCGCGAACTGACGATAGCGTCCTCAAGAACGGAGACTTCTTCGATGTTTTGAAGAAAATCGTCCGCCGATTGCTCGGATACGCCGACGGTTAGGAGATTTTGAAGCAGTTGGGGGTTGTCTTGATATCGGTGGTCTGGTGTGGCTGAAAGTGGGCTAAGCTGATGAACTCGCGAATGTTGAATTAATTTGTATCTTCGCGCAAAACTAATGTTACAGGTTGAACAAACATATTTTACATTTTCGTGTTGTTCTCGTACGTGGCGATTTAAAATTGACTTTTTAGAAAACTGTTTCGCGCATACGGTACACGGAAACATTTGTATGGTCTAGCTGTTTATCGCAACTGGTAAAGAGTGGAGGACTGACCCGATCTTTTATACCCTCCGCTTTCATGCCTATAGATCTGATATGTGGTAGACTCTGAACTCCATATATGTGAGATATTTTTATTTATAAAAACTCTATGTATCCCACTGTAGATTTTGTAATATGATAACGTTAACCAATATTTCCAGTATTATTTTGAATTTTTTTTTTTTGGTGTTCACTGACATATCCATTACTATTCAGTGGTACATCCATTCAGAACTAAAATATAATATGTCTTTTATATGTAAGAAAAAAAAACATTGTTTTTTTGCATTTATTTATTTATTTTTAAAATTATAAATTTTGAAACTCTTCTCCGAGAGTTTGCTTTATGACATCTTCTAAAGCCAGCAAAGCTTCCAAATCACCGTTATGATCATTTTTTTAATTTTTTTCGTCATTAAGTGAATTTTTTTTCTGTTTTTTTTTAATTGACTTTTCCACCGGTGTGCTCCTCTTTTTTAAGTTTCGAGAGGTGGGAGAAGTGGGGGATAAGGATGTCGATGCTTGAGGTGTTAAAGTAGGTGATACTGATGTGACCGATGACGAGGAGGTGGCTGCGGAAGAAGTTGAAGGATAATGTGTGGGAGATGTGGAGAGCAATGGGATGGAGTTCATTGCCAAAAAAGCGTAGTCTTGGACATCCTCCTCCACAGTAATAGTCAAATCCATCTTCTCCAACTTTAAAAAAACATAATAAAATGAAAACACAGTCTTTTGTAAAAAAAAAGGTTTTCAAAAAATAACCATACTCATGATACCTGAATTAATGTCATCATCCCTCCGAAGGCCAGTCTTATTTTAGCAATATTAGGGTGGTAGCAAAGGTGGACTTTGATGGTGTTGCTTTCTGGATCGGGTTCAAAGTGGCACCAAGATCCTTTATGATATTTTCGAATAACAACTTCGAAGGTTCTAAAATTAAAATGGGGTAAGTCGGGGCGACCTGGAATTGGGCCCAAGGTAGCTGTATATTTTAAGACCGCCACTACTACTGTTTTGTCTAAGGATGACATGTTTCCAGTTATTATTCAGAAATCTGTATGACTTTGACTAAATCAGTACGAGCTTATATACTAGTCGAAAGGTGGAATTTACAATAACAAAAGTTCGATGTACATTCCTTACATTTCGAAATTGGTTATCTTTGCGTTTGTATGTGAACGGATTTAATTTTAAAGCAAAAATATATTTTAAAAGTTCGATGTACATTTCTTACATTTCGAAATTGGTTATCTTAGTGTTTCTATCGGATCTAACCAGATTGAAAATGGAATTTGTAAATCAACGTGATAGTTTAATCGATAAATATTACAAATATGATATAGACTCGGAACAACAAAGTGCTTCACATTCGGTTATTATAGTTAGAGGTCGGGGATGGTTGACTTTTATTCAATAGATAAAGCTTTCAGAATTATTCGTAAAACGTTATTGTTATTGAGTTAAGAAACGGTAAAATGGTTTGAATCAAAATATTTTATTTTCATGACAATATTACATATTCCATAATTTTATTTTCTGCGCTTTGAACAACGCGCAATTTGAATTATTAGAATGATATTTACACACTATTGGACAGGGATCGGAAAGTTCTTGGTACTTAGGGCACCCTAAATCTTCGACGTTCACCAGTCTTTTTCCAAAAAGTTCGGAAAGGTACAATTCTTTTTCCATCCCCTTTGTGTAAAAGGTTGCCGCTTTGGATTTTATGTTGGTAACTATCCCATCCAACTGGTCCAGCTCATGTTCACCCTCGTCCCAAAGCATCCCACAAATATGTCTAGAGATCCAACCGCACAGTCTCCTGTCTTTCGTGCTTAGCTCGTGGTAAGGAAAAGGTGGTTTAAATGAGTAAACCCCATTATCCAAAGTTTCCACAACCAAAAACGCTAGTTCTTTAACGACGTACTCATCGTTGGACCTCATAAAGTTGACTTCAATAATACACGAATTTCCTTCCGACCTTTAATTAATTAATAATAAAATATAAGAAACGATTCCCTCAAACGTTTCATAATTTTTAGAAACCGTTTATATAACTAGCTACATCCATACTTACATCGTATTCGAATTCGAATTCCAAGTTGCAAGAGACTCTGGGATCCTACTTCAGAATGATATTTTAAAGGGAAATTCTGGCTTTTATAGTAAACTTTGTTGCACTTTGTACCACGCCTTAAACAATTAGGATTTTACCACCACGTTCGAAACAGCAGATTAAGCAGGCTTTGTAAATTAAGGGTATATCCACGCAATACGCGATTAAACAATTCACGGTCAATATTCAAATCCTCGTCTCCATGTATTTTCAATGAGATACGGTACTCACAGCTCTCTCGCAGTACAATTACGACCGGTGTACGCATCAAATACCGTCAATATAATTCCCCGTGTTAATTCTATGCGGCATGGTGGTCGTGAGATACCATTAAATAATACTTCATGTTAATTCTATGAGGATTTACGGTCGGCGAAGGCGTCGATGTTGAGCCGGTCCTTTATTCTAGACACCGTCAAATAGTGCCCCATGTTATTTCTAGACACCGTCAAAAAGTGTCCCATGTTATTTCTATGAGGCACGGTGCCGGTCACCGTCAAATGGTGCCCCATGTTATTTCTATGAGGCACGGTGCCAGTGTCCCGGTGCCTCATTAGGTGTCTCAAACGCGTCGATGTTGAACCGGTTCTTTTTTTTTCTAGACACCGTCAAATAGTGCCCCATGTTATTTCTGTGAGGTAAGGTGCCCGGCGCCCAGGTACCTCATTAGTGCCTCATAGAGCGTTCTCTCATTTATAACACTACTGAGAATTATTATTTCTTCTGGTTAGGTGGTGACACCATTAGTATCGTCAGTGTAACTTAACCACCCGTACAATTTTTACTGACGAGACTTCCAAGTAGTCGTTTTGATTTTTATTATCGCTATATTTTCATTAAGCGTTATTTTTCCTTTTTTCAGAATTGATATATCAACCAAAATTGACCGAGAAATTCTTAAAGATTGCTACCATCAGACAAATCCTACCCTTTTCGGTAAAGCTAATAAAGATGTTAAAAATAAAATCTATATATATTGTTTTTTGACCATTTTTAGAAAAAACTCAGGATATATATGTGGGTTTTGCAGTCATAGATATCGATCAGATTTCAGAAGTGGACATGGTTAGTCAAACATCCCCTTTAATTTTGTTAGTGCCATTTAAAACCTTTTCGTAAGTGTTTAAAAGTGTTTGTTATTTTAGGACTTCCGGTTACATTGTTTCATGTACACTGTATGGAAAAACGAAAGAATATCAATAACAGTTGAGAACCATGTCAATCCAATATTGCTACCACCGGAGCTCTCAGAATGTATGTGGAAGCCTGACATCATCTTTCCAAACGCTGTTGAAATTATGTCATTTACGGATATGGTTTCCAATCAAGGTTACAAGTACCACAATAACTCGGAAATTTACCGAATCGACAGTTAAAACCAAAATTTTATATTGATTAGAGAATTTTTCACTTTCCTTTGAATAACGCATTCGCAGGTATATGTTTCGGCTATCGTGTCCTATGGAATTTTCATTGTACCCTCTGGATTCCCAACACTGTTTGTTCAAAATAGCTTTGAGTAAGTGAATGCAAGAGTCGATTGTTTTACGTTTCGAAATACACATTGTAACCCAACGTTCTTAGTGATCAATGCGGACAACAAAGTGAAGCTTCATTGGAAAAAGGACATGAAGAATGGTGGTATATTCTATTACTACGAAATTCAACCCTTACAATTTCGAATATCAAATCCGGTTCCGGAAGTTTTAACTGAAGTTTGGGTAACTGGTTAGTAATTAATCACTGTTAATGAAATATCAAATATCTTGAAACGTCGCTAGCTGACCGGAGCCTAAGGTGGTGCGTTGGGTATTAAACTAGTTGATACACAAGGCCACCTTAATGAATGGCATTAATGTCGCTAGATAACTTTGGTCTATGGTGGTGGCTGGCGTAGAAGCGTAAATGATTATTTTTATAAATATTCTTTTTATTTTGTATATGTACTATCTCGGAACAAACCTTTGTTTACCAATTAGGTTAATACCCACGGCTCCACTTTAGGCCCAAGTTATCAGGCGACTTTAAATGCTTTTAGATAAGGTGTCCAGGGTATGGTGGTGGCAAGCTTTTTATGGCACGCAAGCCAACAGCTCTCTAGACTTACTATTACTCTTATCCCCAACAAGTTTTTAAGGATGGGGAAACCGAAGAACTTGTGCAAAAACCTATTTAATCACTGTGGGAGAGAACTTGCAAACTCTACTTAGAAAGAGTAGCTCAGGGTTTTCACTCAGTGCCACAAGCTGGTTCCAACCCTGCTAACCACTGCAAAACGCCACCTTTATTCCAGGTAATTTTACCGAACTTCGAGCGAAACTCACCTTACATCGGCGGTTGACTGGCAGTGTCATAAACTACTACTTACCCAGCACTTTGGTCGTGGTCCTGTCTTGTTTATCGTTTTACATTGACGTGGAGGCTGCACCAGCCAGAGTAACCTTGGGCGTGACCGCTTTATTGACCATAACGACGCAAATGATTCAAGCTCGCAATGCTTTGCCGCCCGTCCAGTACATCACCAGCTTGGATGTGTGGCTCTTCGCTTGCCTTAGTCTCGTCTTTGCGTCTTTCATTGAGTACAGCATCGCCTACTCGTACCGAACGCCCCCTGTCGAGCGCGTGTGCAATCATTACACTAGTCAGCGACCAAAAGTAAGTCTCATTTATTTAGTAACAATTTAATGTTATCCCAACAGTCATGAGCAATGCATCACAATTTAATATAAAATCTAGAAACAACTATTAGGTATAGGAAATATTTTGGAAAATTGTTCTGAAACATATTTGATTTCAAGTACTGCATTTATGGTACAGTAACATATTGCAAGAGATATTTTAAATTTCGGATCCGAGATGGAAAATGTTCTGATAACAGTAGAAAACGTTTAATGCTGAACCTTGCTTCCTTCCTCAGTAATAAATATATAAGCTATTATACCATTTTCTTATAGAATTACCTTTAGTACATTTCTTAGCTTGAATTCCCACACTCATCTTTCTTCATAGTGTGTTCCCTTCACCTGTTAAAACAAACACCAATTTGTTTAAAAAAAGTTGGAAAATTATGTCTTTAAACGTTACGGTTGAGAATATGTCATCCGCAGCTGCCATCTCTAGAACTGTAAGATCACTAACATTTGTAAGAGAAGCACTTCAGGAAATAACGATATTAAAATGTTTTACAGAGATTTATAATCGTCGTAATATTTTCATGCTTTTTATTACGTCAAAACTAATTCGGAACTAACTAATTCTTAAGAAATGGTTACAACAGATATGTACCAACTAAAACCAAACCTCAGACGTTTCATTAACGTATTATTCAGAAACTATATTGAAAATTCACCACGCGTTCTGCGACAATGAGGGACCAAGTTGATAACCTCGAAACCAAAAGTTAGGTACTATATAGGGTTTTACTGCAAAGGCTACCGTGACCAAAAAGTAAACCTATTTAGTTATTATGTACGTTGGAAACTTAAAGATAAAATTAATTAAATGCATTGTGATGTAAGTTTCGGTTTGGGAAAAAACACTAAATATGAAAGCACCTAGTTTTTAAATATTGACTAAAATAAACAGCTTACATCAATCATCTATCGAAATTCCTTACCGAATCCTTGTGAATATTACTCAATTCATATGCTGATTATGACACTGTTTTAGAAACCTCTTAAAGATATGGATGTATTGATAATTTTATTTCACCGTGTAAACTCTGAGAAGAAGAAAATAAATATTCAAACTTTACAAAACTGTTTAGGTAGAAATGTTGATAATGTTTTGTCTGTTCACTTGGTTTCTCGTATATGATTGAACTACTAGTATTTTTGCTGATAAAATGAAAGTCGTATTAAAATTAATTTAAATTCACAAGCTAGGACTTTTAAGAACATTATTTTAATAACTAATAGATTGAAATCAATCTAGGTTTCTTTAACAAGTAAATGCCGTGTGAAAAATGTACAGGGTGATTGAAATCAATCTAGGTTTCTTTAACAAGTAAAAGCCGTGTGAAAAATGTACAGGGTGATTGAAATCAATCTAGGTTTCTTTAGCAAGTAAAAGCCGTGTGAAAAACGTATTGGGTGATTGAAATCAATATAGGTTTCTTTAGCAAGTAAAAGCCGTGTGAAAAATGTACAGGGTGATTGAAATCAATCTAGGTTTCTTTAAGAAGTAAAAGCCGTGTGAAAAATGTACAGGGTGATTGAAATCAATCTAGGTTTCTTTAACAAGTAAATGCCGTGTGAAAAATGTACAGGGTGATTGAAATCAATCTAGGTTTCTTTAACAAGTAAAAGCCGTGTGAAAAACGTATTGGGTGATTGAAATCAATCTCGGTTTCTTTAGCAAGTAAAAGCCGTGTGAAAAATGTACAACGGGATTGAAATCAATCTAGGTTTCTTTAGCAAGTAAAAGCCGTGTGAAAAACGTATTGGGTGATTGAAATCAATCTAGGTTTCTTTAACAAGTAAAAGCCGTGTAAAAAACGTATTGGGTGATTGAAATCAATCTAGGTTTCTTTAACAAGTAAAAGCCGTGTAAAAAACGTATTGGGTGATTGAAATCAATCTAGGTTTCTTTAACAAGTAAAAGCCGTGTGAAAAACGTATTGGGTGATTGAAATCAATCTAGGTTTCTTTAGCAAGTAAATGCCGTGTGAAAAATGTACAGGGTGATTGAAATCTATCTAGGTTTCTTTAGCAAGTAAAAGCCGCGTGAAAAACGTATTGGGTGATTGAAATCAATCTAGGTTTCTTTAACAAGTAAAAGCCGTGTGAAAAATGTACAGGGTGATTGAAATCAATCTAGGTTTCTTTAGCAAGTAAAAGCCGCGTGAAAAAATGTACAGGGTGATTGAAATCAATCTAGGTTTCTTTAGCAAGTAAAAGCCGTGTGAAAAACGTATTGGGTGATTGAAATCAATCTAGGTTTCTTTAACAAGTAAAAGCCGTGTGAAAAATGTCTAGGGTGTTTGAAATCAATCTAGGTTTCTTTAACAAGTAAGTGCCGTGTGAAAATGTACAGGGTGATTGAAATCAATCTAGGTTTCTTTAACAAGTAAGTGCCGTGTGAAAATGTACAGGGTGATTGAAATCAATCTAGGTTTCTTTAACAATCAAATGCCGTGTGAAAAATGTGAATGTTTGAAAATTTTCGTTTCAGAGCGGAAAAAAGATATCAAAGGAAAATAAATCAACTGTTAAACCAAGTGAACACTTTCAGAGACCACGAACGGCATGGAACGAGGATATCGAAACGACCAATGGCCGTTTAAAAGGGTCCCTGAATAATTTCGACCGGAAGTCACGATGGATCTTTCCTCTAACTATGATCGTTTTCTCCCTCATTTACTGGATTGTCCTTCTAAACAAAACTGAAATACAATTATATTAATAAATTATTTGTTGTTACTTTACATTTCTAATTTATTGCCAATAAAATCATTCGCTACAATTAAAACCTTTTATATGATCTACTTATTGCACAGGAGATAGACACTAACGTTCGATATTCGGTAATCTTGGCCGACCAAATTAGGAAAAACACTATAAGATAAATATTAACCTGCAAAATAATTAATAATAATTAGTATTGTTAAGAGTGATTAACATTATAAAGAATAATTAATATTTACATCAAGAATATTTATTTTTATAAAGAATATTTAATATTTACATCAAGAATATTTATTTTTATAAAGAATATTTAATAACTGCATCAAGGATAATTGAAAATTACATCAAAATAATTAATTATTAAATCAATAAAAATTAATTATTAAATCAATAAAAATTAATTATTACATCAATAATAATTAATTATTTAATCAATAAAAATTAATTATTACATCAATAATAATTAATATTTACATCAATAACTAACATAATTTTCAGAAACAATAAATAATATCACCTGAAGAGTAATAAATATTTAACTAGATACTATTAAATATTTACCTAACAAGTAATACATATTTACCTAACAAGTAATACATATTTACCTAACAAGTAATAAATATTTACCAAGAGACTAATTAATAGTTAACTAAAGAGTAATAAATATTTACCTAAACAATAGTAACTATTTAGCAAAAAAGAAATAAGTGTTAACTAAAGAATTATAAATAGTTACTTAATGAATAATATAATAACTCCCAATCCGTTTAGACTGATATGAATTATCCTATATTAGTGCATGGTTAGCATTTCCTTGACCATAATTCGAATAAATGTAAAAACATTGCTCGTACAAATACAAACGAAGCTAAAAATATCGTAATGATGAAAATATAATCAATAGTGTCAGATAAGCGACGTTCACACGTAAGCGGTAGAAAACGGTTTGAATCGGTTTAAAACGATTTAGCCTGGTTCACACAACTCCTTCGAAACGATTTGAATCGATTTCAAGGCAAAGTGTGAACGCGGCTCAATAGTCGCTTCCATTTACACGCTTGAAAGCAAAAGCCGCATAACATTCAGACAACATTTTGAAAAATATTGATTTCAATAGTCGAAAGTATAGAGGGCTAAGTCGATACGCATGTTATAAGAATGGTATTATAATTTTGCGAATAATTCTGACAAGAACTGTAGTTTGTACGGCTAATAAATTAATTCGTCTTAGAATCTAAAAAAAAAACATTTTATTGTGATAATAATCAAAGTGATGTTGCGTGTTTGTTGCTTTCAATGAAATGCACTCCAAAACCTCTATTTCACCCTCCTTGAAGCTTGTATTCGATTATATTTGTCTATGTGCATTAGCATTATGCTCTGTTTATCGACCTTTTGGGAAAACACGCGTGACCTTGCTTTTATTTTCCATAAAACTCTTTTTGTGATATTTTTTGACCGTGAAAGGCAGGTACTAAACCTTTTACTCAATTTTAATATAAACTGAAATCTTGAACAAACAACTAAAACGTCGAGTTAAAATATCACGCAAGGAATGAATTATACCATGAATTTCATGAATTTGCAAATGCAATAAAATCAGTGCAGTTCGTAATTAAATTGATAACGAATTAATGGTTTAAAATTGCTATAAACGTATTTTAGATATTTTAGTTGCTTACTGTATTCAATTAATTACAGAACCCAACCTTTTTACTGTCTGTAAAGAATTTATAACCTGAAACAATAATAACCAACATAAAAAGAGCAATACATTTTGTTTATCTTGGGCACTCGTTGGATGGTTCAATCCCCCCCCCCCATAAAGTGTTAAAAATACACGTACAATGACATGATTTAACATCAGTTACTTTTAAGTCGGTCCAATTTACAGCTGCTAATCCTTTTCTGCAACTTTCGACATCACATGTTGGTTGTGGAATAGTTATGAAAAAACACCGTTTTCGAGCTCCCCCATTTAACGAACATGCTATATTTGCTAACCATAAATTTTTACCTTAAATATATTACAGACTGTAAATATTTAAAAAAGAATAGTGCTTTAAGTCAAAATATTTTTTCGAGAAAATACGAAATTCAGGAAATCATTTACCGCCGTTTGCAAATAAAATAGCTTTTACTCTCAGGTAGATGGCGTCGCGTTCGTCTAGCCAGAGGAACGTTTATATCCTTCTCCACTTTTTCTTACCCCCCCCCCCCAGTGAAAAGGGGGAAAAACTCGCGTCGCACTCGAAACATGTTCCCCCCTCAAACCATATCTCCATAACTACTTTCTTCATGTCGATATCATCAATATAACGTGAGTGTTATAAACCAATATTTTTGGTTAGAACTTATTCAAAAGTGAATAGTTATAAAATTTAAAACATTTTCTAGTGAAATCATTTTTTTAGTAAATTATCTTTTTAAAATCATTTTCTTGTTGTAACAAATGACTAATCAATATCAATTTAATTAAATTTCAATTTCCGCTTACAAAGTGTGCTAGAATCCACCCGGAAATTATAGTGAGAGAGTGAAAGAGGAAGATCTGAAAGATTGTTACCAGAGATGTAATTCCACATTGAAAGGTACTGTCTAGTGTTCTAGTAAAATTCAAAATGACTTATAAATGTTGCCGTTGGGAAAGCGACAAGATGTCAAAGTAGGAGTGAGTGTTCTGGATATTGACCAGATAAACGAAAACAATATGGTAGGTTATGTTCGACATTTTACGCATCAAAGAACCGATAGTCCTTCCGAGACCGTTGAGTGCCTGTATGTGGAAACCAGAAGTCATCTTCCCCAATACCAAAAAAATCATGTCGTTCGAAGACACACTGCCGAGCGTTAGATATAAATATTTTCCTAATAAAGAGTTGAATTATATTCATCGGTTACACAATCTGTTCCGAAAAAGCTCATTTCTCAATTTTTCGGTAATGGGCCAATTGCGCATTACCCATTAGCGCAGTTCCAATTTCCGCAAATGCAATTTCGCGGTTTTCCATTTGCGCAGTTTTCATTTGCGCAGTATCCCATTTCCGCAGTTTTCCATTTGCGCGGTTTATCATTTGCGCAGGTTTTTCATTTGCGCGATTTTTCATTTGCGCAGGTTTATCATTTGCGTGGTTTTCCACTTGCGCAGGTTTTCTATTCCGCGGCTTCTCACGACCTGAATATTCTATATTAAGCAATTTTCCTTGAAATAAGATTTTTTCAGGTAGTTTATTTTTAACGTAACCTTGTTTACCATCCAACTGTGCTGCTGGTGTATTTTTAATTACCGGTCGCGCTGTCCATACCAATTATTTAAAGTTGTTTGAAGTTGACATATCGGTTGTTGAACTATTTTGTTGGGAATAAATCTTCGGTCGACAAGCGAATCGTAGCTTCTCAGCCTTTAGGCTAAAAGAAAATGTAGTATCGGTAACACTGACGACAGTATATTGGCTGCTATTTAAATTTAGTGCCTTCCACCAAAAATGCACCTTTTTAATTGCACTGCATGTTTCCTAGGGGTCAGAAAGAAAATTTGTTAACGGTTAGGTTAGCCGAGCGCGACGCATGCGCGTAGGCACCGTTTTCATATAGGAGGTGTTCTACGACAGAGGCCATTCTAACGAAATATCTTGGTATTGGCCTCTCACATAGGTCGTAACTGTCCTATAACAGAGGCCATTCCTACGGAATACAGGACGCTTACTGTCCTATATTGGAGGCCATTCCAACGAAATAGTTTTTATATAGAGGTAGTTATATCAAGGGTAGCGCGAAGCGCGCAACGGTTAGGTGAGCCGGGCGCGCCGGCACCGTTTTCATATAGGTGTTTTACTACAGAGGACGTTCATTGTCCTACGACAGAAGCCATTTTAAAAGTGGTGCTAAGGTATTAGCAGCATTTTTATCTGAAATTGAAACATTTTTTAATTCCTGTTTATTTTAGATTTTAAACATCGTTTTTATTTTTTATCATTTTTTATTGTATCGTTTTTATTGTGCCGCCTACAATTGTTTAAGAGGTATGGCCATCATTAAAATCGTCCTTAAAGCTGGAACTGTCAGTAAACAGTTACTACACTATGATCTTAGCCTAAAGGCCGAGAAGCTTCGAGTCGTTGTTGGACTATATATATTTTCCCAAGAGACTAATTCAACGAATGCTATTTTAACTAAGAAAAACCTAATTTTCTTTGGTATTTACAGCCCAACCGGACATTAAACAAACACTAGCAGCGCAGCTGGATGGTAAACAAGGTAATGTTAAAATTTACCTGCCAGAAATAACCCTTTTTCTAGGAAAAAGGATTAATAGTGAATATTTAAGTCATAAAAATCCCCGCATATGGGAAAACCGTTCAAATAACAAATCTGCGCAACAGGAAAATCGCGCAAACCTGAAACTGCGCAAACCTGAAACTGCGCAAACGGGGAAACCGCGCAAACGGGGAAACCGCGCAAACGAGAAACTGCGCAAACGAGAAAACCGCGCAATCGGGAAACTGCGCAATCGGGAAAAAGCGCGCAAATGGTAAATTGCGCAAATGACAAACTGCGCAAATGGGGAGCTGCGCAAATAGCAATTCCGCAAATGGGAAACGCGCAATTGGGAACGTGTGCAAACGCAAACTGCGGAAGTGGGAAGTGCGCAAATGAAAACTGCGCAAGTGGACCCAAACCAATTTTTCAGAATTAAAAACACCTGGTGTAAAAAAAATGCGTTTCAATAATAATGATTTTGATAAAGTATTTCAAAGCGTCTTTGATTATTTTCATTTAAACAATTTCCTTTTGTCCACGGATTCAAACCAAGCATAGTAGTTTTATAAAGGGTGTTTTGAATTGCTCTGACTGGGAATTTGTTTCCGAAACTGCAAGAGACAGAGTTGCGAAATTTTCAGGGTATTATTTCTAGTGTGCGATCGCTTTAAATGCTAAATTTCATAAAAATAAGAAATAATTTCGGAGCTAGAAGAAATGTTTCAATGAGAAAGCTGTAGAGTGCTGTCGAATATGTTCAAAGAAATTGGTTTCATTGGAAACGAACACTTTTTCACGAAGATATGAGCTGATGAAAAAAAACAGCTGTCCATAGGGGACAATAACATTCGCAATTTTGTACGTAATTAAAAGAAATGTCTGAAAGATTTATTTGAACATTTTATTCGAATAAACATAAGAATTTTGCCAGTGAGGTTCTATGATACCTCCGTTTGCCGCGATTCATGTTTGGGCACGATGAAGCATGTTTTGAAACGAGCGTCTGATCATATCAGGAGTGACAAGTTCGAAGGCTGCAATGGGCATCACGTAAACTTGGATTTGATGAACCCCCACCAGAAAAGGGCCATCGGAGTAAGGTCCGGAGACCTCGCAGGCCATCGAACGTGACTGTTCCTGCCAACCCAAAGTTGAGGGAACTCGTTAAGATGCTCCACTACACATCTAGGTACGTGGGGTGGTGCGCCGTCATGTTGGTACCACATCTGTCTGTAAGCTTCTAGCGGATTATCTTCTAAAGGGTCTGCTATTTCGTTCTGCAAAAGTGCCAAGTAGCGTTGTCCATTAAAACCAACCGGGAGGAAAAATTTGCCAATAAAATCCCCGAGCAAATCCGCCCAAACATTCAGTCGGAGTTGTTGTTGATGATGGCGAGGAAAACCCCATTGAGGATTTTCGACACACCACATGGTGAAAGGCCCATATCTCCCAAAAGAACACTCGTCGGTCACCAGCATTTGACTTGGGTTGTCATCAGACATGGTTATTAGCCAGTTGCAGAAATAAAATCTACGTTCCATATTTCGTTCGTGCAGAGCTTGGTGGAGGGTCGCTCGATACTGATGGAAGTTGTCATAAAGAAGAGTGGTCTACACGTAGTTCGTCGATAATCCAAGATCATCGCTCGCACCTCTGACGCTTACTAGAGGATACGCAACAAAATTGGCTAGAATTTTGTCTTCCATGTTGATGTTTTGACGACCTGGTCCACGTAATCTGCGATTGACGTTTCCGTCTGAAAGTCACGAACAGCTCCAAGAACGGTGTTGTGGCTTAATCTTCTATCTGGATATTGAACGGTGAACAATTGACTAACCCTGTGCGCGTTACGATTGGCTTCACCATAAAATAATTTGACCCTAAAGCAGGCTGTTAACGAGAATAATTTAGTGGCACGTTGATTAGACTCAATAAACGTTAGAGAATTGTGAAAACAAAAAGATTTCACATTAAATACTAATTGAAAACTTAAGCTTTGTGCGTTGTTGGCTTACTGATACGTTTTTAGGCTTACTGTAGACCTAAATTGGCGTTTTGGTAAATTGCATGTACTTTTATTAAGGAATTTAATTTTTTAACATGATTTCTTTCATTTACTTACAAAACTGCGAAGGCTATTGGCCCCTATGGACAGCTAGTTTTTTATTCATCAGCTCTTCGTGAAAAAGTGTTATTTTCCAATGAAACCAATTTATTTGAACATTTTCGACAGCACTCTACAACTTTATCATTGAAACGTTTTTTCTAGCACCTACCGGTGAAAAAATGCCCAGTCAGAGTAATTCAAAACACCCTCGTGTTTCGGAAACTACATTCTTTTATGATTGTTAATACTTATTTCACTTGGTCCAGCAACTTTTTTATATTTATTTCTAATTGACGGCGATATAGAAACTTTTATCGTATGTTACGTATGAAGAAACTTTACGTTATGTTTGTAGAGCTACACGATGTAGAGCGAGATAGTTAATTTATGTTATGTTTGCAACAAGTTTACGTTGTGTTCGTAATCTGAGTGAGAGAGAGGGTAATTTTATCTTATGTGTTGCAAAAACTTTACGTTATGTTTGTAGAGCTACACGATGTAGAGAGAAAGAGTAATTTTATTTTATGTATGCAGCGACTTTACGTTGTGTTCCTATTCTGAGCGCGAGTGAGTGGAAGTCGAATTTGGTCCGGTTTGGCGTGACATACTTATTCACTTAATTCGGATCGTCTCGGGGGTAGTCGGAAAAAATGTACAGTGGATATAATGTATAACCAATTAGTAGGGAGGTAAAAATGTAAAAGGATAAAATATTCACAACCAAAGACAATATGTACAAATATTTATTGGATTAAAATTACATATTTCGTCGCCAAATCTAATGTTAAGCCTGGTTCACACGGTACGATTTTGTCGCGTACGACCAGTCGCGCTCGACAAAAATTCAAAAATCGCATCGTATGAAGGGATTTTTGGAAGTTGCATGCGACTATGACCAGAAATAGGTAGGAACTTATTTTATCGCGCGCGACGGGCAGCTTCAGTAGTGCAAAAAGGGGGTGTCAGTGGGTGGATCTCCTTCTAAATAATTCGAAGTTCATTCTGTGCGACCGAAATCTATTTTAACGCGCGAAACGGGTTTTTTTGCATTTTTTCGGTAGGCTTATCGCGTAGCTGTTCAGGGGAGTCCGTAGGGAAGGTCAGAAACTGCGTGTATTCGTCGATTCACGAACAGTAATGTCGAAACGTAAGCAAACATCATCGGAAAACTCGAAGCAAGTTTTCAGCACTACACAAGAGGAACAAATAATTGACTTTTATGTAGAAAACCAATTTCTATGGAAAGACCACCATCCGGATTATTTTAATAAAAATAAAAGATAAATTTTTCTTGCACAATTAGGCCAGTCTATGGGTGTTTCAAGTAAGTCTAATTTTCCTGTAAATTAATTAGTTATTTTATATAGTTAATAAGTATTTATACAAGTGTCTATTCCCACTTTCGTATACAGTGATCAGAGGCGTACCAGTTCAAAAGATACCCCCTGAACCCGGGTCGGTACGCCTCTGTCCCTGATTAAAAAGATTCAAATTTTCAATGTATATTTATTTAATACAAATATTGTCTAAGCAATTTCGATTATCCCTTAATTAAATTAAAATTGTTTAGTTGTGAACTGCGAGATATAGTTGTATGAACGATATTATGTTTAGTTAAAGGCTAATATTTGTTAATAATTATAGTTCAGGCAATTAAGGCCAAATTTAAAAACCTGAAAGACAGTTTTGCGAGAAGATGGAAAAAAGTGAAAGATACTCCGTCAGGATCAGGAGCATCCACCTCACAAACTCCAAAACATTTTCAAAGGTTGATGTTCTTCAAAGACACTCTCGAAGCGCGCACCAGTAAATGCAATTTAAAAGAAATGGACGAGGGGTCCTCGAAATCGGAAATATCCGAAGAAGAATCTGCCGAGGAGTTCTTTCACGACCTAATTGTAATTATTATTATTATTCTAATATCGTCCGAAAAATAAATAATCTTTATTCGAGTAAAGGAGGAACCGGAAGGTGAACTCCACGTTCTGAGCGACTGCGAGCCCTTAAAAAAGAAAAGCAAAAGTAAAACAATTCTTAAAAAGACGCGTACTAAGGCGCGTGAAAATCCACCAGGAAAGCCGTCGAAAAAGCTACCAGACGACCCGTTGCTGGAAGATAGAAGAAACTTTTTAAAAGCAGGGGTGTCTGCTTTAATGGAAAAAGACACAGCGGATAAGGCATTTGCTAAGCATGTAGAATTTCCAATGGAGGGAATGACCCCTCCTGTGAAAGAACTATTTAAATTAGAGGTCCAGAAATTAATATACTGTACTCTATATCCAACGAATCCTACCATTATTACGATAAGTTCTACCTTATCCAAGAGTTCCGTTATAACTAGTTCTAATCGTACTGAAAACATTAAAAGTCAACACGCTGAGTTGGCAAGTACACAACATCGAAACATTCCCGAAGATAGGGATAATTTATTTACATATAATTACAATGCGCACAAAAAAAACATTAGGCCAAATACTTCAATTACCTATAGTTCGATGCCCAACAGTTTCACGCCCAACAGTTTCACGCCCAACAGTTTCACGCCCAACAGTTTCACGCCCAACAGTTTCACGCCCAACAGTTTCACGCCCAACAGTTTCACGCCCAACAATTCCACGCCCAACAATTCCACGCCCAACAATTCCACGCGCAATACTTCAATTCCAATTTGTCAAATATATACTCAACATAGGATTATTCCCAAAACTACGGATAATGTAATTAGATATAATTACAATGCGCAAAACAAAAATATTAGGCCAAATAGTTCAATTCCTAATAGTTCCATGCCTAATAGTTCAATCCCCAATAGTTCCATTCCCAATAGTTCCATGCCTAATAGTTCAATTCCCAATAGTTCCATGCCTAATAGTTCCATGCCTAATAGTTCAATTCCCAATAGTCATATATATACTCAACATAGAATTATTCCCACAGATACGGATAATGTAATTAGATATAATTACAATTGCGCAAAACCAAAACATTCGCCCAATCTTCAAATAACATTGAACGACCACAGAACTAGGCTAAATAGAAAAATAAATGCATGTATCCAGTTTTTGTTTATTATTGTTGATTCACATTTGAATTAGTTCGAAAATATTTTCATTTAAACATATGAATATTCGTTTTGTTTACTTCATGAATAAAAGTTCAAACGAATCTTTATTCGTAATTTTTTTTCCACTGAAATGGCACTTGCCCAATTGAGTTGAAGTATTTTCTAAATTCGTCGCGGTAGAATTTGGCCATATTCGAACATTTCTTTCCCATTGATGTTTTGGTCAGATCTACAAGGCCCTTTGGCTCTGGTTCGGATCTCCAGTCGCCGTCTCGAATTTCACCATTTTCAGGATTCTCTTGATCCACAAATTCATTTTCAAAATAGAGTTGTCTTTTCGTGGAGTTTAGGAAATTGTGCAAAGCGCAACATGCCAAAACAATAACTTCAACTTTTTCAGCATCCAGTTTGATGGGACTAGCCAGCGATTAGCCAAAATCCCGAAGGCATTTTCAACGATTCTACGGGCTCTGGATAATCTACGAATTTAAAATAATATTTTAAATTATTAAATATTATAGATAATATCATATACACACACTTACCGGTAATTAAAAATTCGTTTTGAATCGTCCAGTTCTTTGGCCGCGTATGGTTTTAATAAATATTCCTTAAGCCCAAAAGCTTCATCAGCCACGATGACATGTGGTAAAATGGCATCGGTTCCCGGGAGAGCTTTTGGCTTAGGAGCGCCGAGGGTGTTGGAATACAATCTCTTTTTCAAGTTGGTTTTGTTCCAAACACCACCGTCACTTACTCTCCCATTGGTACCAACATCAATATAGACAAACCTATAAGGGATAAAATTATTTAAATTTTTAAAATCAAAATCAAAAGATTTTCAAAAATAATCATGTTTTGGTTTATACAACGTTTTATTAAATAAATTTATAAACAAGTTACCTATATTGGTTAATTATTGAAATTAAAAGCCGACTATATTTAAATTTTCGGTTTACTCTGTCTTTGACTGGAAGTAGGCTAGCTGCAAGGCATATGTGCTATGTTGTCAGCCTACTTCCAGTTAAAGCTTGAGTAAATAGAAAACTCATGTAGTCGGTCTTTAAACGCTTGAAATGCGATTTCCACAAACGGGATCCCTCCCCACGGATCAAAGCTGTGGCAGCTCCAAACAATACAGCACGTTATAGTCTATACAGTGGCGTAGACACGGGGGGGGGGGTTCCGTGTCAAAATATCTCCCCTCTTGGGCATACCTTCGACTGTATAAAATTTTCACCCCATTATCGACCTGCCTCTTAACATTCACATACTTCGACCCCCCCCCCCCCCCCGACAAATATTTGGCGACTGAGTCTAAACGAAGTTCTACCAAGTTATTTCAATTTGTAATCCGAGGAATTAATACTTTCAAAAAATTTACTGTAATTACCTGTAATTTGCATCCACAAGTGCCATTAAGACGATGCTTTTTGTTCCTTTATAATTTTGGAAGTATGAACCACTATCCCTAGGTGGAACAAATACCACATGCTTTCCATCCAAAGCACCTATGCAATTTGGAAATTGCCATCTTTTTGAAAACTGCTCTGCAATTAATTTCCAGTCTTGTTCCGTACTAGGAAATGGTCGTCCTTCAACACTTCGAATAAGGCCCTGCATGTCTCTGGGACTATTTTACTTATTGTGCTTATTCCAATTCGAAACTGGAATTGTAATGATGTCATCGATTCCCCTGTTAAATGAACTCAGTATACAATCTAATTTGGTTATTTTAAAAGCAAATATCACTTTACATACCGGAAGCTAAATATCTAAGCGTCACTGCCAGGCGTTCAGCAACAGTAATCGACTCTCTCATTACAGTGTTTTCTTTATAAATAAGTGGATAAACTAAATTCACCAAAATTTCATAGGTTTCCGCGTCCATCCTTATCCACTTTTTATAGTTTTGTCGGTCGGATATTTTTAATTCGGCCATCAACGTATGAAAAATTCCAAATTTCGATCTTTTTGAAATCCAATCTTTTACCCTGACTGCTCTTTTTTTCCTTTTGCGATTAGTAACACAATCGTTTTCTTCTTCCAAAAACCCTAAAGTCAACGCAAGTACCTTTTTTCTATCCATCCTACTTACTACTTTAAAGTTTTCGGTGGAAGTGAGAGGTTAAAACCAAATGCTATGGTTTCTTTCGATACGAAAGTTTAAGGCTACTTCTTGTTTCTTTAAAAGGGGGTGGGTATTTTTGTTATCAGCTTGAGCAAACGCATGGTGTGAATGAAATTTGGACGCGACCAGGTTACGAGTCGCGCGCGACTACGAAACGCGCGCGACAAAATCGTATCGTGTGTACCAGGCTTTACATCTCACTCTGCGTATAATTGTGGTGTTTCCCCTTTCGTCCTTCTAAGAAATCTTCAACTAAGTCTTTCTTGTAGATCAAAGTGGACTTTTTTATTAAGCTTCTTTCGCACGCACACCTTTAGCCTCGTTCAATATTCTCACGTGTACTCGTGCCTCTTCTTGTTGGAGAACTTCTATCAAAGCAAATACATATGGATTATCGTGTCCTACTAGACGTGCAGCAGCGTTGTTCCAACCTTCAGAGATATTTCTGGTCCATGGTTGGTTTCTAAACGTGGCTTCATGGAGATTCCAAGTAGACGGTGGAAAAATTGGAGGTGGTCTTCTTACACGAAATCCAAATCGATGTTTACTAGAAAGGTAACGTCTTAACTGCCATGAAACTAAAGGGTTGTCAACATAATAAAAAACCTCTGCCGCCGGTGGAATTACACAACCACGTAAGTGTTTTATCCCTACTTTGACAAATTGAACAGGTTGACCGCAAAAAAAAAGTGAAGATTCGTCTTCTCGGTACGTTTTCGTAATTCCAAGGTTCTGAATTTTACGCCAGGTGGACAGAGTCAAGTGGTAAAACAGTCAGGAATTCTAATCACATCGAAATCGTCATTTATCGCCAGGTGAACTGCTTCTCGAAATCAACCAGTTATGAACGCACTCTGATGTCCATCATGGAATTTGAATCGAAAATAATGACTTATGATAAGTGAAATTAGTTTTAAGCTAAGGTTAAAAAAGTTTTAATTTTTCCGATGTTGTGTACATTTTTTCCTTCCACATTTATTCGTTATTAAGAAAATATTGTACATTTTTTCCTTCCACATTTATTCGTTACAAAGAAAATATTGTACATTTTTTCCTTCCACATTTATTCGTTACTTAGAAAATATTGTACATTTTTTCCTTCCACATTTATTCGTTACAAAGAAAATATTGTACATTTTTCCTTTATGTAATTCATCCTACATTCCGTCTCGGAATCGTATCGTTATGAACTCTTACGATAGGTCTCTACTCGGGCTCATTTTTCAACTTTTTTTGGGACTCGGACTCCGTCTCGTCTCAAAACAGTTAAAGGTTCCGTCTCAGCTCGTAAATTAGACAATATATTTCTTGGTCTCGGCTCGTACCTAAAATGGTTTACGTTTTTTAAAATGGCCTCAGTCGAGGCTCGTGATTTAATGAAATTTAGAAAGGGCTCATTTCGGGCTCAAACGTTAACTCGAATGTTAAAGGACTCGATCTCAAACTCACAACTTCGCTCAAAATTGAGACGAGATCGCTCAGTTTCGCATTGACTCGATTGACCTCGTATAAGCATTTGAAAATTTTCGCGGTTACGATGTGAGTGCCATCTTCAGTTGTGTATTGTTAATTTTTTTTTGTTTTGATAGAACGCTATAGGAGGTTGCTTGTTCTTAGAAGATGCAGTGATTGTTAGTAAACTTTTGTCACTGTTGAAGAAATCATTAAAAACCCAATGTGAATTTCTTAAACTAACTTTACTTTTAAGTGTAAGTTTATTATGGTTAAATATCTCACACATCTATTTCATCTAACGCTTTTAAGGCATGCGTATAAAGATTTTCGATTATTATACCATAAAGCTCTGCGCGCATTCTTCGCGGTAAAATATATTATAAACCATAGTAGCAATGCAGGCCACTAGGCAGGGTATAAGACTCCTTAGATTTCTCTTCATTAAGGGTCTTTGATATCCAACTTAATTGCCTATAATTTGCTTATTACACCCAGAAGTGGTCGTTTTCTGGGTGGTACAATCCGACACGACAGGATGCTTAACTCAGTCACGGTACCACGTTAAAATTCTAACTACATGTATTATAAAATAGAAGAAAAAGAGTTGACAGCTTGTAATTTTCTGGGCTTCGATTGCGTGCCATTTGGCCGCGAAGGCCAATCATTACGGCATAAAATATTTACTACCGCGAATCACAATAGAGTAAGCGAGAGCCTAGTATTCGACTTCTGCGCATTTTGTAGCTTATTCTTCCAATTAACTGATATCTTCAGATCGTTTTAAAAAAGTTGGTAGTCTGATTTTGATTCAGCTAAAATAGTCGTGGTTCATTTTACCCTTAAATAAACTACCATGTTTTCGGACCATTATAACCCTTAAATAAATAACTATGTTTTCGGTCCATTTAACCCTTAAAATCAGGGTGCGAATTAAAAAAAAACCAGCCCAATAAAACCCATGGGTTTTTTTGGGTATTACCTACTTAAAAAAACCCACTTAAAAAACCCACATTCAAAGTTTTGAATTTTAAAAAACACGAGTGGAAAATTTTTAGATGTTTATTATTTTAGAAATTTAAAAATATTCTTACAACTTGTTAAGAACTTAAAAAGACTAACTTACTAACAAGGAGACTACCCGAGGGGTTTATCTCCAATTTTGTTCAAACTCGGGTGGTAAGTAGACCTTCATGTAACTTGAAAATCCCTAAAAGGGTGGACGAGAATGGGCTTTCGTTTTGCCATGGCAACCAAAAATGTTTTTATCAACTTAAAAACTGATTACTCGTATTTACCCAATATATGTATATTTTCTCATATTTACCAAAATTCTGAATATTGGTCCAAAGGTACCAGATTTAGCCATGATCTGAATTATTTATCTAATTGATGAACCTTTTTTAATTTTTTGATTTTCCCATGTTAATTTTCATAGAGAAAATCATTTTTTAAGTTGTGAAAAACATTTTTGGTTGCCATGGCAATATGAAAGCACATTCTTGTCCACCCTTTTAGGCATTTTCAAGTTACATGAAGGTCTACTTACCACCCGAGTTTGAACCAAATCGGAGATAACCACATAGGGTTGAAAAGGAGCGAGTGGGCTCGAAAAGCTTCCCCAATATTCTTTTTAATAAAAGTTTATTTTAAACCATGAAGTATCTGTCTCTATAGTATCTTACTTACTATCTACTAGTTTAAATTAACCATGGTTAAATTTTGCATTTATGAACATAATATATTTCATAAACACAATATATTTAATAAACATAATATATTTAATAAACATAATATATTTAATAAACATAATATATTTAATAAACATAATATATTTAATAAACATAATATATTTAATAAACATAATATATTTAATAAACATAATATATTTAATAAACATAATATATTTAATAAACATAATATATTTAATAAACATAATATATTTAATAAACATAATATATTTAATAAACATAATATATTTAATAAACATAATATACAGGGCCCCCAGAGGTCCTATAATTCCTATAAAATCCTATATTTTCAAAAATGTCCTATAACATCCTATATTTTTAGCAAAATCCCTAAAAAGTCCTATAAAATCCTATAATTTTGATATTTTGCCCATTTCAAATCCAACCACTCAGTTAAATGGCTGGACTTAGCTATAGGATAAATTCCTATACAAGGTCACTCTAGTCTATACTTTGTTATTGTTAAAATGGTTAGCTACTAGTATATTTTTGTGATGAAATGGTTCAATAGTTTCTATTTTTCAAGTGAAAATCAAAGATTTATTTCAATAAATATAGATTTTGTTTTTTAAATGCATAAAGTTAGTAAGTGAAATAACATATTTAGTCCTATAAAATCCTATAATTAGAAAAAATAGTCCTATAAAGTCCTATATTTTTAGAAATATAATCCTATTTTTCCTATAAAAAATTTTAATATTTGAGTGGGGGCCCTGTAATATATTTAATAAACATAATATATTTAATAAACATAATATATTTAATAAACATAATATATTTAATAAACATAATATATTTAATAAACATAATATATTTAATAAACATAATATATTTAATAAACATAATATATTTAATAAACATAATATATTTAATAAACATAATATATTTAATAAACATAATATATTTAATAAACATAATATATTTAATAAACATAATATATTTAATAAACATAATATAATGAAATGAAATGAAATGTTTTATTAACGTGTTTAGCCACAGTACCGGGGTACCTAAAAGGTTAAACACGGGGGAGGGAAGAAGGGGGAATACAATGTACATAAATATTAGTTACATATAAGGGAATTATGTAACGGTCATACCGAGACATAAGTAAGAATAATTTACATTTTTAAATGGTGTATTGGAGTTTAAAGATCTCGCTAAATTTACAAGAAAAAATGTCTAGGTTGCCGCAAACTTTGTTGCACGTGTCTTGCATTCTAAGTAGAGGAGTAATAATTCTTTTGGAAGAAAATGTCTGACATTGACGAGTGCGCGGATCAGGAACGTGGAAATTGATAGAGATAGTCAGTTCTGGTATTTTGTAAATACGAATAGTTTTCCAGAGGAATATTAACTCGCGCTTATTGTTAAATAGACGAATTGTGTCCATATTAAGGTTATTTAAAAGGAATCGGTAATCATAAGGTTTTTTGAATAGAAAAAAAGAATGAGCAAGCTCCACAAATTTTCTTTGTACACCTTCAACTTTGTCTAGTAAGTAGTCTGCACAACCCCCCCAGGACAGCATGTCATAGGTAAGCTTTGATCTAATTAGGCTTATATAAAGCATTTAAAAACAGCGGACGGAACGTAGTACCTTGGCGAGACGAAGGATCCCATACAAGGTACGCCGACAGCGCCCAACGACAGAGGAGACCTGTTCCCTGAACAGTAGCTTATCGTCAAGTAGGATGCCTAAGTCTTTTAGCACGGTAGTCCTCGGGATAGTGGTACCGTTTATTACATAGTTGTACATGATGGAGTTTGTTTTTCGCGTAAAAGATATAGCGAGGCTCTTTCCTTCGTTTAACAGCAGGTTGTTTCTTTGACACCATGACAATAAGCGCCGTAGGTCCGCGTGTAGGGCCAAGCAGTCCTCTGGTTTACATATGGATTTATAAATTTTATTATCATCGGCGAATTGTTTTAAGTTGGAGTTCTAGATTACTGATGGTAAGTCGTTTGCATAAATATTGTATTTATTTAATAAACATAATATATTTAATAAACAAAATATATTTAATAAACATAATATATTTAATAAACATAATATATTTAATAAACATAATATATTTAATAAACATAATATATTTAATAAACATAATATATTTAATAAACATAATATATTTAATAAACAATAATAATTTAATAAACATAATATATTTAAATTTTTTAAAATAAAAAACCCATAAATACCCGAACAAACCCTAAAAACCCACTGGGCTGGGTATTAAAAAAAAACGGTTTTTTTTAAACCCTGCCTTAAATAAATAACTATGTTTTCGTTCCATTTAACCCTTAAATAAATAACTATGTTTTCGGTCCATTTAACCCTTAAATACCTTTATTGGATTCTTGGTTTATTTAACCCTTACATAAATAATTAGATTCCTGGTCCGTTTAACTGTTTCATGGAATAATCTAAATGGAAGATATTTTTATGTGCTTGGCGATCAAATTTCCATGAATAAAATATTTAAATTATTTATTTTATTAATTTTGAATGATTATGAATTTTTTTATTATATAACATCATTCACAAATTATTAGAAAAAAAACATTGTAATGATATTTAAAAAACATCGGAAATTAATTTAATCTTTAATACATTTTTGAAAAATACTGATTATTTTCGTTAAATGGATTAAAAGCTAGACCTAAATTAGTTTATTGAATTTTTAGCTTTTAGTTAGATACCATTATTGAATTTGGCCAATTTTCGTAAAGATTTTCGATTCTCACACAACATATTTCTCACCAATAAACGTTGCATATTCGTACAATAACAGAGCAAATGCAACTTCATGAATAAATGACGAATATTTGTAGGGCTTCCGTGCCCGCTATGAGAGTCATTTTTCGAATTTATCCATTCGCTCAACCTGCTACGGTGTCAGGCAAATGTTTCTCATTTTTACGTTCTCATCAACCTATATTTTGCAGGAGGTTTTTTTTAGCGAATCGATGCGAATTTTCACGTTCTAAATATTCGTTTTCAATCGTTCGTTCTTGTATCGGTCCGTCAGCCGTAAACTCAACATGTTCAAAGGGCGACTCTGCCAGCTTTGTTTACTATTTGCAATTGTCACGGCGAACAAGCTAAGTTTAAAGTAATTTTTATTAATGTATGCCGATTTCAAATATTGAGTTAAATACACAAATCGTCTTAACTATTTGTGTTTGTACTATTTGATTTAGTTTTGTTGTTAATTGCAACCCCACACTAAAGATAAGTAATATAATTCAAAGAAACTATTTGTGACGTTACCCAACTGATATTAAAACATCAAGTACATCAAACAGCGAGCGTGGAATGTATTACATATCTTGTCAATTAAATAGTTAAAACACGCTGAACGCTCTGCCAGTAGCGGCGCCAAGATTTTTGGGGAGGTAGGCCAACCATTTGGAGGCCACACCAAAATTATGGAGCCCCCCCCACCACAATTTTTTCAAATCCGTCCACGTGGATTATTTAATTTTTTTGAAGCAAGTGGTGAAATGTTTGGGTAAAATGGGTACGCGACGAAAAAATTTGAGTTAATTATGAATTTATACATTACTAAAAACTGAGTTGTTCTTTTTTGTGTACTGATAACACTTAATAAATGAGTGGTTATTTACTTATTTCTACGACTGAATTCCAGTCTATCAATTTACATTCATTACTTCGGTACATCGCATGTACATCCCTTACATCAGAACTTACAACTTTTAGAAAATGAAAGTATGTAGGTACACTAACAAGGAGACGACCCGAGGTGTAACCCACCGATTTTGCTTAAACTCGGTGAATTAGTAGACCTTATCGTAACTGCAAAATTCCTAAAGGGAAAAGTTACTCTGTACTTTCGTTTTTCCATGGCAACCGAAAAGGTTTTTGACAACACCAAATCCAAATTTAGATGAATTTACTCAAATTACAGAATTTTTTATATTAAATATTTTGGAGGCCCATATATTAAATTTTGGAGGCCCCTTAAGACGACTTTTGGAGGCCCATACCAAAATTTCAAGTAGGCCCAGGCCTACCCCGGCCTATTGCTCTGCCCTCCGTTTCAGAAACGCATTATCGACCATTTTTGACTTTTTGAGTTTGAATGCTCCTTATACTAATTTTAAGGCGTTGATTCTAAATTTGAAATCGTTTTTTTCTATCTAGTCTAGTTTCTGATATGGGAAAATTCAAAAACGCATTTAAATCGAAAAGTTTCGAAAATACTCCACAGAAACACATTAACGACCGTCGGAAATTTTCATCAAAGCATTATGTCGTATAATTTCGTCTGCTCTAATTTTTCACCGGCATTCCCAGGTTAACAGTCACAATGGCCGTTACACAGTATTATTAGACCACATAATGCGTTTTTGCCCAGAGTTTTAGCCAAATATAAACGAACAAAACGCACAATATCAAATTATTCTGAGATTTAATTAATTTTGGCGATAGTCGTTGTCATATTTAGATTTTGAACTACAAGAAATCCCTAACAATTAGTTTTCAGTTACCTTAATACTGTAGTAAAGTTATTTTTCATACGAATTACAAAAATCGATTTATCTCGAAATGCCATTTTTGGAGTTAATGCGTTTCTAAAAATTAGGGCAGTGATGTATTAGTTGTTTTCACACAGTCGTGGATTCACATACATTTCCGTCGTATAAACGTTAACATTGAATATCTTAGATCACATGTAATTTGGTCTCCCCAGCACCTTAATAGATCAGGTTAGATTTAACATGTCATTCATATCGGTTAATATTAAATATACCTAAGACGGTGACAAACATTTTGCCTTTGTATCAAATCTATAAAACTTATAAATTATTAATAACTTATGAATTTGAGTTTAATATCGGAAACAGTGCGCAAATGTCTTTTTCTGATATTTTGTTATCCATAATCTATTCGTTAGAAATATAATAATATCAACTATTAAGTTAAAAAAATCCCAAACATGAACGATATGCTTAGAAACGCAATACTATTTTATGTTATCAGTTAAATTTGTGTTTTAGTTTATTTTGTGAAATAGATATAAGGCTAATATCAAGATAAATTACATTAACCTCTAGGCCCTAAATTACATTTATCTTCAGGGCCCTTAATAGTATTATTTTTAATATTATTTTTGATATTTTATATCGTCATGTAAAAGGTTCACTTCCGGCATTTTTTTTTAAAGCTAAAAATAATTTATTATATCCATAGCGCTAAACATTTTCCAATCATTTTATTTTAATTTACTGTCTTTATGATATTTTTAAAGTTAAAGGGGAACGGTCAAGCTTTAACCGGTTAGATAGCCCTATAGTCCGTTAAAAACTAAAATTTATGGCGAAAACCACAAAAAAATATTAAATGGTTAATTTTTAATAAAATAAAGAAATTTCGGGAAATTGAAAACCGCACGTCCGCTGCGACACCTGCTGAGAAATCGGAGAGACAGAAAACAACGTAAAAGGGCATGCTTCTGAAGAGGCGAAAGATTTGTTTTGCACGCGCGGCGCATTCCAGTTATACGAGACCTAAGCCTAAATTGCGCGATTTTAAAAGTTAGGATAGTTCGCAAAGCGCTAACTAAGGTGCTACTGGCGCTGGCGATACACCTTAAGATGGCGGCGAAAATTCAAACCCAAATACTTGGCGTTATTTTGCGTTTCAACTTTTTAGGCCAAAACTAAATAAGGTACGTGTAAGCTATTGAACGTCTTGTTGATCTTTTGATATGCAAATAAGGCGATATTTGGAAAAGCTTGGCCGTTCCCCTTTAAGGTTGAAGCCGAGTTCAGGTTTTTGATCGACTCTGGCCGGACCGAATTAAACTCACAAGGAGACTACCTAAGGTGTTACACACCGATTTTGTTCAAACTCGGGGGATTGGTAGACCTTCATGTAACTTGAAAAACCCTAAAGGGGATTTATTCAATGGGCTACGGTTTTGCCATGGCAATGAAAAATATTTTTGACAACATAAAATGGAAATATTCCCATTGAAAATAACATGGGATTTTGACCGATTCCTAGGGTCTCCCCCCCCCCCCCTGTGAAAAATTTTAAAAAATTGAAAACATTTTAAAATACTAAAATTATACAAAATTGATAAAAATCGACGAAAAAAATCAAAATTGATCACATTTTGTTCAATTTGAACCAAATGGGTGAAAATGAACCGATTTGGCTAAAATTGGAAAAAATGTGAGAAAAATATTAAAAAAATACAAACATTGAAAAAAAAATTTAAAAATTGATTAAAATAATTTTTATTTCAAAATTGAAAAAAATATATAAAATGAAAAAATATTGATAAAAACGAAAATGGCGGCGCCCAGTTAATAAATTTAATTTAATTTATTAATAATACAAATTAATTTTAATTTAATTTTATTTTATTTAATTAATAATTATATTTTATTATTAATTTTAATTTATTAACTTAAATTATTTTATTGTAATATAAAATAAATAACTATTTTACTAATAATTTTAATTTTAATTTAATTAAAAATAAATGACTATTTTACTAATAATTTTAATTTATTTAAAATATATTGCTATTTTACTAATGATTTTAATTTTAATTTAATTATTTATATTATTTTCCATAATTTAAAATCAGTTTATCATAAATTTTAAAAATTAATAATTATTTAAATGAAATAAATTATTATACTACGTAATTATTACACTAAAATTATTATACTACCTAATTTATTTAATATTACAATAACAATTAGTTTACTACGCAATCTACTAATTATTACATTAAAAAGATGTAAATCGAAATTACAAAGTAATTTCTACCAAAACCAAAATTAAATATTTTTAGTATTATATTTAGTTTTATTTTTTTAAGTGTTTCTACTATACCTTTTAAATATTAAATCATATCAACTAGTTCTTCCTCTAGAAATGTGTATTCCATTAAAATGTAACACAGGTTCTTGAATAACTCCTTCGCAAAAAGTTTTTCACAATCTTAAAATGTTGAACTTTTACTGTATAATGGAAATTCTAATTCCACTAATTTCTTTATACACTGCACAACATTTAACGGATTAATATCCTTCGTGGATTACTAATAGTCAAGATTTTAGCATACGCGCCAATTTTCTTGCTGTTTTTTTTAGGTATTACCGTATACACGAAGAAACCAATATTGACGATAAAATAAACTAACTGAACAACATTTATTTCGCTATAGTTAACATTTATTTTAAAAACCTAACATTATTATACCTTATGATTAAAAAAAATACTGTTTCGTTAAAAAAAATAAATAAATATAAATAATTTTTAATGAATTTCATTTATTTATTATTTAAGTAAATAATATTTTAGAACTTTTAGAACCAAAACAACTATGGATATAGATTGGAAATTCATGCGGTTTTTGATCGAAACTACTGATTTAAAAAAAATTGCAAATTTTGATCTATTAATTATTTTCCAAATTTGGAAAATAATTTAAAAAGAAATCAATTTATCTATATAAATAAATTTTCATCAATTCATATCAATTTTGATCTTTTTGGATCGAAACTATAGATTTTGATAATTTTTTTTAGTGTTATTAACATTTTTCAATTTTGAAAAAAAAAATATTTCAAACAATTTTGAAATAGTTGGTCGAATTTAGTTTATTTTTATGTAATGTTTAAAAAACTTTCAAATTGGGCTAATTTAGATCTATTATTTTCCAATTTTGGTCATGTTTGATCAAATTGACCAAAGAAATACTTTGTTTTTAAAAAAATCGCAATTTATCAATACATTAATCCAATTTTACACAACTTATCAATTTCCGTCAAATCCTATGAATTTTGATCGAAACTACGGTTTTTGATCAATATTTTTTCAATTTATATATTTTTTTCAATTTTGAAAAAAAATAATCAATTTTGAAATATTTTTTTCAATGTTTGTATTTTTTTTATTTTTTTCTCATTTTTTTTTCAATTTTAGCCATATCGGTTCATTTTCACCCATTTGGTTCAAATTGATGAAAATGTGATCAATTTTGATTTTTTTTGTCAATTTTTATCAATTTTTTATAATTTTGGTATTTTAAAATGTTTTCAATTTTTAAATTTTTTCACCCTTGGAATCGATCAAAATCCCATGTTATTTTCAATGGGAAAATTTCCATTTTATGTTATCAAAAACATTTTTCGTTGCCATGGCAAAACCGTTGCTTATTGAATAAAATCCTTTTAGGACTTTTCAAGTTACATGAAGGTCTACCAATCCCCCGAGTTTGAACAAAATCGGTGTGTAACACCTCGGGTAGTCTCCTTGTCAGTCTAAGAGAGCTATTACCCCATCTAGTGGGTTTTCTTTTTAAGTGCTGAATATTTTCTATAGCCGTCATTAATTACAAAATTAAAACCATTGGTCAATTGACATGGAGAGCAACACGAATGAACAAAATGTGTTGCCAAAAAAGTTCATTTAGTTAATGTGACATTTGTGAAAAATGGGAAAAGCAATTACGAAAATAATTAACGTTTGTATTTATCAAAAAAATTAATCGTTAATGTAGATTAAATCCAAATACAGTGATAAGAGCGGATGACTTGAAGGACTGTCACTATCTAACCAATCCTACATTATCTGGTATGCGAGGACATTAAATAAATCCATAAATAAAGACTTATTTTTTATATTAAACTCTACATAGGTTTACAAGTGAAGGTAAATGTCGGATTATCCATTTTAGACATCGATCAAATAAGTGAGAGTAACATGGTATGTGCATTAATTAATCTAGACTGCTATTTAGAAAGCGTTGCTTTAATTTTGGTTTCTCGAATTTTCCCAGGAGTTTCGTTTACACAGTTACGTGTTTTACGAATGGAGAAACGAAAATTTGGAGCTGATCGTCGAAAATCACACCTACCCTTTGCTGCTACCGCCCAATTTAGCGGCCTGTGTTTGGCTGCCAGATATAATATTCCCCAACGCCAAAGATATCACCTCCTTCACCGACACCCTTCCTAACAAGGGCTTGAAGCTTTACGAAAATGGAAATCTCTATTACGTCGAAAGGTACAACCGATGTCTACAGGATGTCTGGAATTGCACCGACTCGGCACTTTTTTCAAAACTTACAGGAGTTAGAGTTGCGAAATTTTAAGGGTAATATTTTTAATATTGGAACGCATTACATTCAAATTTTCAGAAAAATCGGAAAATATTTTCACGTTTTTCGAAAAAATTATTTTTTGGCGGAAGAATGCTAGAAGAAAACCTTCAATGAGAAAGTTGTCGAGAATTATCAAAAATGAAAAATAAGGTTAGTTTCATTTGACGTAGATACGAGGTGATGAAAAAACTAGCTCCTCATAGGAGGCAATAGTTTTAAGAGTTTTGAACGTAAATATCAGAAATCGCTTAAATTGTTTATTTTTTTAAACAAAAGGATATTTTCATTCATCCAAAAATTATTTCAGCTCTACTAGTTGATATCTCTATTAAGAAAAAGGATAATAAAGCTTAACCCTAAACAAATTTGAATAGCTCCTACCGATAGGTCTTGGAGCAAACAAAAAGGCGCGAAACTCGGACCAAATAGATCTTCGAGTGAAAACTAAATTAAATTAAATTAAATAGACAGAAATTCCAACGGTAGACCGGTTTCATCCTATTTGGGACTCGCTAATTTATCATCCTTTACAATGCAGTCCATAGGTGGTTCCTTTTAACTTAGTTGATATCTCCATTTATTTCAAGTACTGTCTAGACCTACTAATGAAACATTTCCTTTTGCTTTTGTACAAAAGTAGGTTTTAAAATTTGTATTTCAAGCGAAATCTTTCCGTTATAAAACCATTCTCTAACGATTTTTAGCATAATCAAGTATTCCACTTTGTTCTCGTGAACAGCGCACTTTTATGGTTAAGTTAAATTACGGAGATTTCTAACGGCATGCTCATAGAGTAAGTTATTTTTTTAGTATTCGCTTTCATGACAGCTGATCGAGACGTCAATCCCACGTTCCGTGGAGCAGGTCATCAGAACCTCAACATGGAAGACACCGATCTGGCTTACTTTACTGCGTCTTCTCAAGAAAACTTTAGAGGCTTAAGTGACGATCTTAGTTTGTCGAGGAATTACATATGGAACACTCTTCGCAATCACCATTGCTATCCATTTAGAGCAACCCTCCACCAAGCTCGGCACAATAGAGATCCGCAACGTTGAAATAATTTCTGTAATAGGCTAAATTATGATGCGAACACAAAATTTCCTCAATCAACCTCTGGTGACTGACTGAGGCTTCCGGCACCATGACCAACAACAATTTAGACTACATTTTTGGGCAGGTGGGCTCGGTGGTCGAAATATCCGCCCATTTATTTCTTCCAAATATAATTAATGAACAAAATAACTTGGACCTTTTGCAAAACAAAGTAACAGGCGCGCAAGATGACGTTCTGTTGACCACTTGCAGAGGACTATGGTACCATCATGACGATGCCCCACCTCATAAACCACGACGTGTGATGGACCATCTGAACAAAGGGTTCCCTCAGCGGTAAATTGGTTGACACGGATCAGTTGAATGGCCTCCGTGGTCTACAGACGTATTGCCGATGGATTTTTTTGTGGGGTTTCAACAATGAACGAGTTTACGAGACGCCTGTTGTGAAAAACTATTGCCTCTTATGACGAGCTTGTTTTTCAAAACCTCGTATCTCTGTGGAAAATTGGTAATTTTCAATGCAACCAACTTAATTGCACATTTTCTATAATTATCTAAAACTTTCTTTTTGAATGTTTTCTTCTAGCATTTTCCCTCAATTTTTTTTTAAAACGTGGAAATATTTTCCGATTTTTCTGAAAACTTTTATGTAAAGCATTCGTGTGTTAAAAATACCCCAAAATTTTTAACTCTAAATCATGTAGTTTTTGAGAAAATTGGCTAGTCAGAGAGATTTCCGGACACCCCGTATGTTATGACGCATGCCATTTCATTACTTTTTTAAAATGATCTTACCATTTCAGCTGCGATTTATACCATTGACATTTCATGTCAGCTATGTTTTGTCATCGATTTAATTGACGTGCAACTTTGTTAAAAAAAATTACAGGGTTTAATTCAGGAATTGAAATATTTTAAATGAAATTCTGACCTGCGAATAAAACTTATTATTCAAAGTGAACGAAGGCAGGTTCACCAGTATTTCGATAATTTTTAAAATAAAATTATTAAGTAAAGCAAGCTTCGATGCGTACTTTAAACCACTATGTTCCCCAGTAAAGGTTTTACAATCACCGTGTCTGTGTGTATGTGTATCTGTTTGTCTGGCTGATGAAAATCGTTCACAATATCGGGCGAAGTGTAAAAGTCGTGTTCACAGTTTCTTGAATTTTGGAAAAGGGTTTATTTTTATTAAAAAGCTTGTATTCGATTTCGTGTTTTTGTAATTTTTATGTGTACTGTGTGTTTATGTTGTAACTAATACTATTATAGTCGAAAAATTGGTTAATATATATTTTAATACAAGCACCCGTGCCAAAGTCATTAGAAGGAAAAAGCCTTCGGAAAAACCTTTAAGATAGCGAGTACTAAATATAAATACATTACTACGTATAAGATTGACACATTTATGCACATCTACAACAAGTACATAACGTTTTACAGTTTTCTCTTTCTTTCTCAGCTGAGAAACTGCATGCCTTACATTGAATAAATTGTAAACATAACAACGTATTTTGCAGATTTATCATGAGAATCTCTTGCCCCATGGTTTTCACTCTCTATCCAATGGACACGCAATATTGCAATTTCAAGATAGCGCTAAGTAAGATCAATAAAAATTAATGTCAAGTTACACAACAAAACTACATTCTCGTTTTTAAGCAGGCAGCAATTGATGAATGAATGTCGTAAAATGTTGAAAATCTTTAAAACCAACAAACCCGTTTTTCTTGATAGTTATAGGCAATAAAATGTTAACTTTTTCTATTTGATTAAAATTTAACTCGAGGTTCCATTTAAACCAAGGAATACCTCTGCGTATGGATCCATACCAGAGTGACTGAGAAAAACCATATCACCTCGGGCAGGAACCGAACCTACGGCCTTCGGTTTACCGTCCTCACGTCACTACTATTAGACTACAGAGGCCGCAAATAATTAGGCCTCGGACACCCAATTTATGAATGACTCGATCTGGTTCACATTATTGACGGGATACATTTGACCCGTTGTTGACGGTGCCAAAGCATTTTACGTCCACTAATTGTTTCTCAAATTACTGAACACTAATGTAGAATATTTCAAGTTGCGGTTCATAAACTTCATAACTCCAAAATCACATATTTCGATTTCACCTACATAGTTAACAATTACTTCTAAACACTAAATTTTAGTGAGAGTTAAAACTTAACACATAGATCCAGGTCAAATTAAATTTGATTTGTCCTTCGGAAATGGAAAAGTCAAAGTAAATTTCAAAATGCTACATACATGATAAGAAAATTAAATTTTATTTGTCCTTCGGAAATGGAAAAGTCAAAGTAAATTTCAAAATGCTACATAGGAAACATTCTATTTCCGCTTGATAACTTCCCGTCAAAAACTTATAAATAGTAATTGCCATTCATAGAGCATATAATATCTATTGGATTTCTGCAGCCTTTAAACCAACTTTTGGGTCATTCCATGACAAAACGCCTGCCACAGAACACCCGACCCCTTTCGATTTTGCCCAAATTTTGTATACAGGGTTTGTTGGGCCTAGGAAAACGATTCTGACCGTTTCATAACGATCGGTGCAGCCGTTTACGAGATACAGCATACGCGTTTTTTCAAAAGTACGCCTTGACCCCCTAAATGTTTTCTACTATATCTTAAGACATAATTATCGCAAAATCACATGTAATACCTCATTTTAAAGACAATGCGCACCCTAATATGAATATTTAATCAGAGTTGTCATTTGACGTAAATGTCATTAAAATCTGGGCCTTTAAATAATTTGACCTTTGACCTTGCCGAGACACCTCAGTCGTAGGTCAACGATTTTAGCATTTTTAAAATTCCCACTATCGAATACATAATAATCACTCAAAATCTCAAAGTAATATTTGTAGTTTTCGAGATATTAATTTTTGAAATTTACCCCTCAAATTAATGAAAATGCTATTTTATACACGAAACTAGTTGACCTACTAAATAAATTAAAAATATTATTATTTTGGTAATTTTGAGTTTAGAATATCAAATACACTAATTCTTAAATTAAGTTGAGTTATTTACATATTATTTTTAGTTTTGCATGTTATCTGTAGACAGAAGACATCACTAAATTGCTTGTCCTTAGTATAGTCTGGCGTTCAATATTATTGTAGCGTATCTTACTGCACCCTAAAATGGAAATGTGCTAGATATCTCAAGAAAACCCAATATTGCTCTTAGTCATATCGATTACGTTTTTAATAACGTAAAAATATTTTAATATCTTTTTAATATATAATAGTTATAATTGAGTAGTTAAATATATTAACAGCGATAATTGAGTAGCGAAATAGAATTTATTTAACTGTATATTCTCGAACAAAGCCCTGAAATGGATCGAAATTGTTCGTTTTGGAGAGACAGTAGTAAATGTCATTTGCAAACACTTTCGAAAACGGTTGGTATCAACAACCATCTGTCCGAGGATGACAAATTAGTTCTTAGCAGCCGAACAGCTATACCTATGTCCAAAATAAGAAACATATGTCGTCACCATGAAGAACTTTTTATGAAAAGATATTCAACGAGTCAAAAGAAGTGTATGAATCCTTTTGGGACTCACGACGCTGAAAGAAAGAGTGGACTAAAAACTATTTCATTGGATTTGTTCAAAAAATTAAAGTTACGAGGAATTGAAGTTATCGCTGGAAATAAGTTGTGCATCCAGTGTTTTATGTCTGCTGGAAAAAAAGTAAAGGATGAACTCCAAATACAGTTGGACGTTTCAGAAGTTCACACTGCACAAGAATCACAAGAAAGCGATTCTTTTTCATTTAGTCAACCTTGTTCATCGGGAGATGCGACGCAAGACGACAAAGCTATAGCTTTAGTGGCAGTTAACGAAACTCTAATAAACTTGGGAGAATCTCCTGTTAAAAGAAGTAAGAAATATATTCAATTTGAAAGAATTTATATATGTATACATATATAAATACATATATTTTTTAACTTTTGTACAGAAGGTTTGTCATCTCGCCAAAAAACAATTCTAAGCAGGACTAAGTTAAACGCTGTGAACAATTCATTGAAACGCAAATTAGAAGAGTCAATGGAAATTTCTCTTGATGAAACAGACGATAATATGGTTACGGACGATGTTTTTAGAAAGCTCGAAGAACATCGATTATATGAGAATATTTTGAACGAACTGAGAGAGAAATTCAATAACTCCAAGACATCATACGGCGAAAAGCTTCAGATCCTGACCTTGTCACCATTTGGAATACAACGCACAATGGAGGAATTTGGAGCACCAGAATACATGGTCAAACGAAGCAGGAATCTTAAATCTAGTCAAGGAATTCTTTCGCTACCAGAGAAACAATCGAAGGGATTAATATTGACCGAAGACGTTAAATCAAAGGTCGTTGAATTTTACGAAAATGACGATAACAGTCGTATGACACCTGGACAAAAGGAGTTTGTGTCAGTTAGAAACCACGAGACAGGTCAAAAAGAACATCATCAAAAGAGGCTTGTACTGCTGAACCTGAGAGAGCTCTATAACAAATTCAAGGAAGAGCATGATTTGACGTTAGGATTTTCGTCATTTTGTTATCTACGACCACCTTGGTGTGTATTAGCAGGTTCGTCAGGTACACATTCAGTGTGTGTCTGCACCTATCACCAAAATGTCAAGCTAATGATATCAGCTCTACCGTCTCCTTGTCCTTTAAAATGTGATATCGATTTCATGGCGCTCACCGTGTGTGACACTCAAAACAGGAATTGTATGATGAGGGTGTGCAAGGACTGTCCTGGGAAAAATGGTCTACTTGAAAATGAATATTTAACGAACCTTTTAGAAGATTTTGAAAATATAAAGTTCATGCAATGGGTGACAACTGACAGCACAAAGCTCATGACCTTGAGCGAGAGTGTTGAAAACTTTTTCGACTCTTTGGCCATTAAACTACTTGAACTAACGCGTCATCATTACACATCTAAGTCGCAATCTAATTATCTTAAAAACCTCAAAAAAACTCTAAAACCTGGTGACGTAATTGTTCTCGGTGATTTTGCGGAGAACTATTCCTTCGTAATTCAAGACGAAGCACAAGGGTTCCATTGGGACAATTCTCAAGCGACAGTGCATCCCTTCGTAATCTACTTCAGGGTAGTCGAAAACGGAGAACTTAACCACTTAAATTTTTGTATTATCAGTGATACCAGAACACATACAACCAATACTGTTCACAGTTTTTTAACTTATCTAATTCCAAATATAAAAACACATGTTCCTAATGTTAGAAAGATAATTTATTTTACGGATGGATGTGCTGGACAGTATAAAAACAAATACAACTTTTCTAATCTCTGTTGCCACAAACAAGATTTTGGTTTGGACGCTGAATGGCATTTTTTTGCCACATCTCATGGCAAGGGACCTTGTGACGGAATTGGCGGAACAGTGAAGCGTAAAACAGCAAGAGTCAGTCTTCAGCGACCAGTGACTGGACAGATTTTGACTCCAACAGATATGTTTAATTTCTGCCTATCAAACTTCGAAAATATCAAGTTCATCTATGTTAAAAACGAAGAAATTGAGCGACAAAAGGAACTTTTAAAAGAAAGGTTTTCTAAAGCCATAACAGTAAAAAGAACTCGAAGGTTTCATAAATTCGTTCCGAAATCGTTAAATGAAATCATGGTTTCTCCGTTATCTAATGACGATTCGCTAACCACAGTTAAGGTTTCGACTTTAGAATTGTCAGATACTCGAAATCAAGAGGCTGAAAACTTTAAAGTGGGAAATTTGGTAGCCAGCGTCTACAAAGGCCAACTTTACGTTGGATTAATTGAGGAAGTATCAGAAGAGTTTGGAGACTTCTTTGTAAACTTTTTGCGTCCCCCTGGTATTTCGGACAAATACACATGGCCCATAAGGATCGATAGCAGTTGGGTGTCAAGTGAAAATGTTCTATGTGCAATTGAAATTCTTGTAGGTTTACCAAATTCGAAAGGCTATCAAATCAAAGAACACGATAAAAATAAAATTACCAAAGCCTTTTCCATGTATAAAGAAGTTTAAGCTGTTTTGTGTAAATAAAAAATTAATTGGTGTGTAAACTATAAAAATAAATGGTTTTGGTATTTCATTTTGTGTGTGGTGGGGTAAATTTCAAAAATTAATATCTCGAAAACTACAAATATTACTTTGAGATTTTGAGTGATTATTATGTATTCGATAGTGGGAATTTTAAAAATTGTAAAATCGTTGACCTACGACTGAGGTGTCTGGGCAAGGTCAAAGGTCAAATTATTTAAAGGCCCAGATTTTAATGACATTTACGTCAAATGACAACTCTGATTAAATATTCATATTAGGGTGCGCATTGTCTTTAAAATGAGGTATTACATGTGATTTTGCGATAATTATGTCATAAGATATACTAGAAAACATTTAGGGGGTCAAGGCGAACTTTTGAAAAAACGCGTATGCTGTATCTCGTAAACGGCTAAACCGATCGTTATGAAACTGTCAAAATCGGTTTCCTAGGCCCAAAAAACCTTGTATACAAAATTTTGGCGAAATCGAAAGGGGTCGGGTGTTAAAATTAAAAAAAAACTAGGTCGTTTTGTCATGGAATGACCCTTTTAACTTCGGTTAGCTTTGCCAAAAATAAGTTAGGGTAAACGAGCATGCAGAGTTTGCAGACAACAGAATACTTACGAAAAATATGGTTAACAACAAATTTTTCTTTTAATCATCATAATTAAGTCTTTCAAAAACTCATCAGCGAAATCATAATGTTTCCTATAGGATCTTACCCCTAGAACTAATACATAAATTATACAATTTGTAAACTGGTTCAAATCGCCATTAATGTATTAATATTTTTATAAAGTGAATAACCCAGATGATCGTGTCGTTCTGCACTGGAAAAAAAATAAGAAATTTGAATCTATTAGTTACGCTTACAGAATACAACCGCTGCAATTTCACATCTCCGAAGCTAAGCCATTTCGAAAAACTGAAATGTGGATTACAGGTTATTTCACTAATACTTAATCTCGCGTGGTTAAATAAATATCTCTAACAAATTTTTAATTCTACAATGTTATCGTAGGAAATTACACCGAATTATGGTCAAACATAACATTTTATCGAAGATTAACAGGCAGTTTCATCAATTTCTACATGCCAAGCACCTTGGTCGTATTCCTCTCATGGTTAAGTTTCTATATTGACGTTGAAAGTGCCCCGGCCAGAGTATCCTTGGGAGTTACAGCCTTGTTGACCATCACGACGCAAATGGTCCAAGCCAGGAACATTCTGCCGCCAGTCCAATACATCACCGGATTAGACGTTTGGTTATTCGCTTGCTTGAGCAACGTCTTCGCCTCTTTCATTGAATATAGCGTAGCCTACCACTTCAGAAAGAAACAAAAAGTGACATCCCCTCTAACTGTCAATCCATCCGTAACGTTCAATTTCGACAACAACGTATTTATTTAACCTTAGGGATAATAACTATGCTGAGACGACTTAAAATGTTGCTCCTAATCGCCTTTATGTTCGAAGAATAAACTCCATTCCCGAAAGACATATCAATTCAGCTCGCCAATTCATTGGTTCCAAACGCGATGGAAGCGGAAGGCGTTGACGTTATTCCTTCCCCCACTTGAAGCGCGGGAATATTAGTCATTCTCCCTTAGTGTAAATAAATACAATCTTGTTTTCGTTTTTATATAAAATGGGGCCAAAATAGGGTACACAGACACACGTATTTTTTAAATGTTTTTTAGTTTAATTCCTTGCGTGATAAGAAATTGAATGGCGCAATTTTTTTGGCGGAAATATGTATTTACGGATATATTTAACATTTAAAATGTACATAAAGCAAAGGTTTTTTACTATAAATCCGAAATATGCAAGTTTTGTTTAGTGCAGTAGAACTATTGAAGGAACGTATTAATATGAAAAATGTGTGAAAATAGAATAAATTGAACAAGCGTTCTCCTTATTGGCGCCTGACGGCACCACGAACTCACTTCGCTCGAGCGCTGGCGGCACGCGGCGCCACCAAAACTCCATTCTTGCTATCACGATGGGCCTTCTAAAACGCAACCCAGAGGACAGTTCATGTACCTATCCAAACGCACCTAGTATCGTCCAACCGCCAATTGAGCGGTGAAAACTGTGAAATCGTACCAAGTGAAAGCGTAACGTTGTGGAATTGTAACCTAGTGAAATCGTACTGGACGAAATAGATTAGATTAGTTTGTGCGCGGAAGTCAGAAGTCGGGTGTTCTACGTTATCTTAAAATTCGAAATCAGGAATTTTTAGTAAAAATCCATTGAAAAATCTAATTTTCTAAAGTTAAATATATCTGCGAATATAAATTTGCGCTGCATAATTTGTGCACCAAAATATTCCTCAACGCCCAAGGTATCAAATAAATATAACACTTGGTCGAAAATCTCGTTTGTCTGTGTACCCTACTTCACCCTAAAAGACTGTTGGAGACTTTTTAATAGGCATTTTTTACAGGGCATCTCGCACAAAGCTATTGCGGAAATTGATTCAATGAAAAATGCGGTGGCGCGTAATCCATCGCTTCCTTCTAATGCTGAATACGTAAATCCCTTCGATAAAGCATCTCGATGGTTGTTTCCTATAATAATGCTCATATTTTCATTCATATATTGGATTTATTTACTCTGTAAAACTGATATTAAACTATTTTAAAAAATCTTAGTTTTTAAGCCATTTCGTAAAATTTAAGAGGTGATTTTAAACGGGTTTGAAACATGCTCAGTACACATAGAAAATAGTTAGCTGTAATTGCATGAACTCTAATGAAAAAAGCATGAATTTAGTAAGTAGTAATTGTATCCTGCCGTTTCTTTAATTACGAATTAATATAACTAAAATTGTTTGGTTGGAACAATTCATAAATATAGTTAAATTTTGTTTATTTTAGTGTTAAATTTTATGCACGCGCACGTCAAAATCCGAGGTTTCTCGCCCCCTAAGCGCGAGCTCGAAAATATTACCAAAGTTGAAGTTGTGACGTAGTAGCTACATTCAAACAGAAAGCCATGTTTTTCATAAAAACCCCTATTGCATCCAGAACGGAAACAATTCAAAACACGCTTTTATACCCCAAATATTAAATAATATGTAACATTATAAATAATTATATTTCTCACTTTAAAAAGCGAAATAAAGTATAAAATGAAATATTCTGTTTTTGTAGTTTTCAAGTGGAAATTTTAAATGCAATCACTACTGTAAACGATCTGGTGGTCTAATAGCTTATGCCTCGGTGTGGCGTTGCCTGACTTGCTCTTGGTGGGAAGTTGGGTGGCTGTGCCCTTGGTGGGGCGTTGGGTGGCTGCACCCTTGGTGGTAGATATATTCGATTTAGTTTTGTTTGTACATCGAAGACATTGTTATAAATATCAAGTTAAGTTCTTTTATCGCGTTTTATCTTTGCCTCACCGCCATTGATAGTTTTCAAGTTGAAATTTTAAATGCAATCACGGCTGAAAACGATCTGGTGGCCTAATAGCTTATCTTGGACGAAGATTGTAATGCCTCGGTGGAGCGTTGTGTGACTGCGCCCTAGGTGGGGGTTTGCGTGTCTGCGCCCTTGGTGACGCGTTGGGTGGCTGCGCCCTTGGTGGGGGGTTGCGTGGCTGCGCTTTTGGTGGGGCGTTGGGTGGCTGCGCCCTTGGGGGCGTTGGGTGGCTGGGCTCTTGGGGGGACGGTGGGTGGCTACACCCTGGGGGGTGGTGGGTGGCTGTGTCCTTGGTGGGGAGTTGGGTGCTGCGCCCTTGGTGGGGCGTTGGATGACTGCACCCTTGGTGGGGCGTTGGATGACTGCACCCTTGGTGGGGCGTTGGGTGGCTGCGCCCTTGGTGGGGCGTTGGGTGGCTGCGCCCTTGGTGGGGCGTTGGGTTGCTGCGCACTTTGTGGGGCGTTGGGTGACTATTCACTGCAATGACGGTCCAAGGGTGTGGGTCGTTTATGGGATCACACTTGTTGCGTTGGATAAGTTTCGGCACGACACAGTCGCTAACACAAATGGCGTGTGGGGATGAGTTTCGTTTCTCATAGAGTAATTCATCATTTATAGTTTTCCGTCGTGATCTTTCTCTCGTACTACTTTATCAAAGGGAAAAGACGGCAGTTTTGCAGGTAATTTTGTTTGAATTGAGCGATTAAAGATGATAAGTGCTGGTGGTTTTCCGATCGTTGGATGAGCACTGGCCGTGAAGTTCATCAAGTAGTTAGGTAGGACATCTTTCCAGTTGGTGCGGTCGAGAACGGCTGTTCAAATGGTTTTAGAGAGCATTGGAATTTGCCGTTCAATTTAGCAATTAGCTTGTGGCCATCTCGGCGTCATTTTGTTATGATTGAGCCCATATTCGGGCAAAGTGGTCATTTGTATTGGCTGGTGTTGATAGTGTAGTAAGGCCACTTGGCATAAAAGCATGCACCGATTTTCAAACCGACGTGTTCATTTGTACCTTGAAAACTTATTTTGTCACGTAGTATTTTTTAGTCTGAACTATCCCAAGATGACCTTCGTGGGCAATAGTAAAGGCGAGTTAAATGAGCAAAATGGGTAAAATGATTTTATTTCCTCGAAAGAAAATGTCATTATGACCCGATAATTCAAGTCAAAAATGTGTTCCAAGCTGTTTTGTCAGTGGATGTTGGTTCGTAGGTGTCCCATAGTTTTGAGTCAAAGATCGTTTCTTTAACTTTGCGTAGTACTGAGTCGTTGGCTTTGGCAGAGACAACGTCAGACACCTTAATTGCACCAAAATCGGTGAGATCTTTCACAAATGTTAATGGTTACTCAGCTGGATGTCTGGACATAAATTCAGCAGGCTTTTCTTGCCTAGCTGGTAATAGACTCGAAATTTGTAGTGTTGTAGGCGAAGTGTCCAGCGCTGGACTAGGTTTGATCTTAACGTGCGCGGATTATTGGAGATTGCAACAAGTGGATTATGGTGAGTGAGGATAATGAATAACGAGCTATTTAGGTTGAGATCAAAGTACTCGCAGCCATAGATGATACCAAGGACTTCACGTTCGATTTGCGAATGCCTTTGTTCAGTATCGTAAAGAGCTCTACTAGCAAATGCAATAATATTTTCATGTCCATTGTCTTCATTATGAGTATGGATATCAGTGATACCCACGGGACTGGTATCGAAAATTAGCGTTGTAGGTTTGCTCATGGATTAACAATAACTCACCCGGATAGTTCTCTTATATAGAACTATCATTGCAAGCCAAAAATACGTTTGCTACAAACTCTTCCCCCCTCACAGTCCTACACTAACCACTTTCCGCCCCAAAAACGATTCAAATCCAGAAATAGTAACGCCATCTCTTGTCTGAAATCGACACTATGGTTTTTCAATATGGTTTTTAAAAATGGCGATTGTCAGTAAAATTGGTCCGCAGATTATTTTATTCGGAATTTAATAGGATTTGTCATTGTTTAAGCCGTATTTTTTTATATCGCATTGATAAAAATATATTAATTAGCTTTAAATTAATAAAAATTCAACTGTTATTGGATTATATTATTCTTTTAGAAAAAAAATTTACCTGATTAAAGCCTTTTAAGTACTAAAACAGAAACGCGATGCAAAAAATTCATTAGATTTCGCGGCACCAAAAAACTGCCCGTCTGCTCGCCGAATTGAATCGTTTCCGTGTAGGCCTAGTTCTGATTTCGCCCGCTAGGACCGATGGCGTTTGAATCAAACTTATTTTCGAAGAGAACTATTCCGGTTAGTTATTGTCAATCCATGGTTTGCTTCTATCGTAAAATTTCAGAGACAAGCCATTTTTAAATTCCGCCTTTATTCGGTCTAGAGCTTATAACAGACGGCTTTCCCAAATTATCAATAAATAATAAATTAGATCCAATTTATAAGACGAGGCAAACGCCGCTGTTACAACGTGTTAACCCTGGGCAATCGGTCGTGTAAAATGAAATTAACAATTAGCTATTGAAACAGAGTATGTAATATTTATTTACAAAAATACAAAATTTAAATAAACATAAAAGTAACAGTTACTCACAAGGAACTCCGTTTTGATTCGTTTGTCTTAGAGGATTTGATACTTGAAACTTAAAGTCAATCTAACTCGATTCGTCCCGCTTGGACTCTCTGACTCTAACTTAATAAAACGCTTCTCTTCAACACACGTTTTGTGTGGCGCTTCAAATATGAATGATTTGAGAATATCGACGGTGGTGCCATCTTAATGTATTAACCCGCAACAGATGGCGAGCTTTTCGAATTTCTAAGTTTATCCATCTGTTGCAAGCTGTTTGGCGATTTAGAGTCCAAATAAACTCAGTGTTCTTTCTAGGTAAGTAACGTAAGGGCTTGGTCAAAGTTGCGAAATTGGGTTTAAATCGAGCGCAGTAATTTGCCAACCCCAAGAAGTTGCGCAACTCAGTTATGTTACGTCGTTATGGCAAAATTTGAAGAGCTTCGATTTTTTTGGGATTAGGCTTGACGCCATCAGCCCCGAAAATGTCTCAAAAAATAATTTCTGGTTTCGTGAAATTGCATTTGTTCTTATTTAATGTAAGACCAGCAGACGGCCGGGAGTAGTGGCTCACTCCTGTAATCCCAGGCGTCCGGGAGGCAGAGTTTGTGGAAGGCCGTGTGAGGACGACTACCAATCCCCCAACGGGTGGTCGGGATACTTCCGCCACGGGTGTCCCCACCCCTGTCCCCACGTATCCCCCCGTTGGCGTGGCCGTTACACATTTCTCACCCTGATTAATCAGTTATTGTGTGTGTGCTGGTGTCTAAGGCCTCGGGTCGACACCGATGTTTGTGTATCTCAAAAAAAAAAAAAGACCAGCAGACGATTTTCTCTTTGGCACTTCCAAAAGTTTCAAGTCATGATCTGTTGCGCTACGTCCACCGATAAGTAGGTCGTCTTTCATATTAATTGTGTTCGGAATACCACGAATGACATCTTCAGTCGCTTACTGAAATAGTTCAGCAGCGGAATTTATTCCGAATGCTTACCGTTTATAGCGAAATGGACATGGTCCCATGTGTTTTGAGAATGTCAATTTATTACTCGATGTTTCATCTAATTCGATTTGGTGGTAGTCTTTGTTCAAATCTCATCTTGCAAAAACAGTCATGCGGTTAGTGATATACAGGGTGTCTCAATTTGCTCGAGCAGGCCATTTTTCTCAAAATGTATTTATGCTAGGGTTCTGAAATTTTCAGGCTTTATTTGTTAGGTGTGGAAGGCTTTGGTTACTAAATTTTAGAAAAATCGAACGATTTTGTGCCGTTTTGGAAAATTTATTTTTTTCACCGGTAGGTGTCACGCAAAATGCTTCAATAGAAAAGTTGTAGGGCATAGTCGAAAGTCTAAAAATAATTTTGGTTCAGTTGAAAAAGACCTATTTTTCACTGAGTTTGGAGGTCGGGGGAAAAACAAGATATACTAGCAGGCCATAGCCTTTAACGTAAACAATCGTACATAATCACAACACACATGTACATTTATTTTAGGGAACTTATGCTTTCAGCTATGCAGTTAATAATCAGATCTGCAAAAAGTTATTGTTAAAGAAAATTATTACGTTAAACACCTAATTAGACAAAGTAGACAAAGACCGCGTCTTCCATTTCGACGTGGTTACGAGTATGATCATCAAACAAAGATTTGTAGACCAAAAATTACGCTTATTTTTCTTTTGTTGTTTTTTAACGTGAAATATCAATTGTCCGAGTAGTATTTAAAGCGTTTACATTTCAAAGTTAAAACATAATCTCAGCTTGGCCGATTGTTGTCCAGTATGCCTCTTTACACTCGAGATCAGCGCGCTCATATGCTAGAATTATTTTACGGAGAAGGTCGTCGTAATGCTACTCTAGTAAGTCAGTTATTTAGACGAAGATTTCGCAATTGCAGACCAAGTCATACGACGGTTCTTAGAGTGGTCCGCGACTTCGACAACTGGGGTAATATCAATCCGAGGTTTCGTGGTCGTGGTCTCCAGGACATCGACATGGAAAACACCATACTTGCCTACTTCGTCGCCTATCCTCGAGCGAGCGTCAGGACTGCCAGCTTTGACTTAGGGTTCGATCGAAACTACGTTTGGAGAATACTCAAAAGACACCATTTTCATCCTTATCGAGCGACACTTCACCAAGGACTGCATGATGGTGATAGACAGCGCCGACTCGACTTCTGCAATTGGTTTTGCCTCATGGCTGACGCACACCAGGATTTTCACGATCAACTACTGATGTCCGACGAATGTTCATTCGGAAGAGATGGGCCTTTCAACCGTCAAAACCAACATATGTGGGACTACGAGAATCCACACTGGGGATTTCCTCACCGCCACCAAGTGCAGTTTCGCTTAAATGTGTGGGCTGGTCTGTTAGGTGACAGAATTATTGGCCCGTTCTTCCTGCCAAATCGTCTGAACGGTCATAACTACTTGGAGTTCCTACAAAATGAAATTTCCAACGTGTTGGACGACATTGCTCTGGCCGAGTACAGACGCATCTGGTTCCAGCAAAAAGGGGCGCCACTTCAACAATATCGTGACGTGGTTGAATATCTAAACGACGAGTTTCCTGGAAGGTGGATCGGAAGAACTGGTCCTGTTCGTTGGCCTGCAAGATCCCCTGATCTAACACCACTCGACTTTTTTCTTTGGGGATTCGTAAAGGACTACGTATACCGAACACCTGTGACAAGCGTTCAAGATTTACGACAAAGAATCATCGAAGCATGTCGCCGGTGACTCCAGAAATGGTTCGGGGAGCATTTCGCAATATGCAACATGAGCATATTTGTGCATTGCATCAGAAGGTGGTATTTTTGAAAACATTTTGTAGAAGTCATTAAAAAACATTTATCACTTGGGCTAATTATTATTTGTTTATTTTTCGAAATCTTATAACTGAAATGAATGTTACCTACAATTCGTTAAAGGCTATTGCCTGCTAGTACAACTTGTTTTTCCCCCGACCTCCAAACTCAGTGAAAAATAGGTCTTTTTCAACCGAACTAAAATTATTTTTACACTTTCGACTATGCCCTACAACTTTTCTATTGAAACATTTTGCGTGACACCTACCGGTGAAAAAATAAATTTTCCAAAACGGCACAAAATCGTTAGATTTTTCTGAAATTTAGTAACCAAAGCCTTCCATACCTAACACATAAACCCTGATAAATAAATTTTGAGAAAAATGGCCTGATCGAGCAAATTGAGACACCCTGTATAGATCGCAATCCGGATTTTCAAACCTTTACGACTTGAATGAGTATTTCATGGGGTTCTGCCATAAAGTAGTATGTTTATCGGCATTTTATTCGATTTCTTGAAAAAGAAAGCCAATGGTTATGTTACCACAAATCATTGACGTCATAAGAGATAAAAATAACTAAACTAACTGGAATTGTTATCGTTCTGCGATATGGTTATTAAATTAATGGGTCTAACTTGAAAAAACGATGTTAACCAATCGCGACACAGATAAAGAGACAGGCGTTTCCGGGCCTTTCATTACGTTCTTACATCTGCTATCGGCAACTGAATAGTAGCTTTAGCGCACTTCACACTTCCTTAACCTGATATAAATAAAGCTCAATAATATTTCATTCAAATAGTTAAATACAAAAAGTTTAACGAGTAGCACTTTTTTCTCAATGAATCTTATAAAAAAACCAGATAAAAATGTTTTAAAACGTGATGCCTATTTTGTACTTAATAAACCAGCATTTTTTAATTTAATTTATAATCTTAAAAAAATTTCAGACCATTTAATAATTGCGAGTAAAATGATAATTTAGGCGTACACACATTAAATAACCGAAATATTTAAACTATATATAAAAATAAAATTAAGAACTTTTATTATGTATTCACACTCCTTTCATACTTTTGCGCAAAATCGGGTTTAAAGTGATAACTCTGAGACTGCTCCGATTTTTCACTTATTCTGCAAAATTTCTACCTATGGCTACTTTGTACATCATTAATTGTTATATTTTGATTTATAATAATTAAACCATTTTATGTTTATTCTTAAGGGAAAGACTTCAATTATCAAATTAATATCCTTTGGCAGGATGAAAACTCTTAAGAAGGATTTTATTACATTAACAAGTGCAGTTCTCACGCTTAAATATTTGCATTTGATTCATGGAAAACCACCTCATTGGTGCTCAGTTATTACCTCGAAACGGTCAGAGCTACTGGAATTTCTTGCGATACATGCTTGAGCTCGTTTAACGACGGAGTTCACAGTGTGGTTGTCATGACAAACCATCTTACAGAAATCGGGTTCTATTCATTAACCTTTAATTTATCGGCTTCTGATTGGTAAAATTTGGTCAAATCAAAGTTATGTGAAGTAATAATATCGCGAGCAACAATTTTCTAATTGAAACGAAATTCGTAAACCCAAAGGTTCTCGAGATAGTTTTTGAATGACCTTGAAGACATGGTTCAAGGTCATTCAATTTTACACTTGTAAATGTCCCCCTGCACGAGGCATGTTCCTTAGAAATTTGAAATTTGAAAAAAAAAAAGTTTTTCAGTTATTTATCATTTTTCGTTTATCAAGTGTACACCCTGTATTTTTTTTTCCTTTACTGAAATTTCCGGCCGTTCCATAAATCTTATCCTTTATACCGGATATATATAATACTATTCAGCATTTACAGTGAACTACACACTTCAATAAAAAGACTTTTCCGTATATTTATTTCCATCTTATAATAAAAATGAAATTTTTTGGTTAAACAATGATTGTTGTCATAAGTTCATGCAAGTTATAGTTTCGGATAGAGCTCGGCGTTTGAATAAGAAATAATCACTATATTTATTTTTATCCACAAACCAAAATTATCCGGGAAAAAACGATTATTTTACATGTTAAATTGCTATATAGCCGTGGATAATATCCATGGATAAACAGTTAACCGTAATTTTTATGGTTAATCGAAATTTTAGCGGTTAATTTATCCGTTTCGCCGAGCTCTAGTTTCGGATAGGGTCTATTCTAATTTTTTACTTCATCGTAAATAAATAGTAGTGCGAATCAAAAGATAGTTTGATTTTTAGTGGCGACCAGCTTGTCTCTTTTCTGGTTGATTAGTGAAATGTAAAGGTCTCTCTTTAAATATTTGGTTTTTTATAATAAGTTTCGCGAATCTGTAAAATATACCGGTTAAATACACTGTGCGTTTTATCCGATTTAATGGGCTGTGTAATTTACAGCCTTTTACCGTTTAAAAAACTGTTGTACGATTAATATTATTGTTACTTTAAAACTATAACTATAGGGAAGCTATACTTGACGTCAACCAGCGAGCAGAAACGATCTTCATCTCTAAAGCTTTAGTCTCTACTACTTAATTAATATGTAAAGAGTTGTTAAAGGCGATGGTGGTTTACCATAAATTAAACGTTTATTGGTGAATCCCATACTATATCACCTAATGCCATATCTTAGAAGAACATTTTTAAAGAAATTATTTAATAAGATATTTATGGAAAAACTTTAAAAACTACCCCGCAATTTAACTCTCGATAAGGTATTAAACAAATTTAATGTAATTGGAACAATTGAAATATTTTATAAATGTGTTGTACTGCATTTCCCCAATTAATTGTTTGTGGGTGACAAGGGATACAAGCTATATTAAAGTATTGATATGGTTACAAATAAAGTTTAAATAATTTGTTGTCACGGATGCTTTAGAATATCAAAACTTAAGATACAAATGCCAAAGGAATTGATTTAAAATTTGTAATCGATGGAGCTATATAACGAATGAGGAAATTTTAAAAATTTTATTGGGAAATTGTATGTAGCCCTTCAGAATAAATACTAAATTATAAAATAGTTTGCTGATTTGATAAATTTATTAACTGTTATAAGATTTGAATTTAATACGACAAACGTTTCTTATAACGAATATGCGGATATGCATTAGATATACGGATGGGCTCGACGAAATGGTTTAGAAGCTCGAAACTCTTACTAGGAAAGGTTTTCTCAAAGACGGGTACAAGATAGACGCACGTTCCAGGCTGCAGATAGTGCCACCAGCTAAGGGCCTGGAAAGAGCGCAAGACATTCCAGATGGCGTAGAGCAGCAAAATCGTACCAAAAAGCTACTCCAATAGGAGCTGACCGATTTGGAAGAGGATCCGGGTACAAGTACCAGGCAAGTGTTTTGGCAATTAAGTGTTTATTACGTATGGGCATGATGAATTCTACATTGACCCAAAATCAACCCATACCAACTTAAAACAGTATAAGATTAACAGAAGATGGTCAAATCGCCTTTGGTTTTTAATTTAGTTTAGTTCCCCAGAATTCTGCTAACATCCGATGAAGCGTATTTTTCCCGTGAACGAATACTTACTTAACATAATAAACACGAGTGGAGCCAAAGTAACCCTCATCTGGTGTGACATTGCTGAACCTACTTTTCGACCAACCGGCTAAATGATGAGGCATGCCTACATTTTTGTAAGATACTTTACCCAAGTTACGAAAAGAAGTGTAATTAGAAACGAGAAGACGCATATGGTGTTTTGAAGTTCATTTAAGTTGTGAAGTTAGATCTCATCTGGATGCTATGTTTGCTGTGGATAGATTGGCATGGAACCGGTAAATAGCTGGTCAGATGTGCAGATTTAAGTCCAGATGATTTTTTGCTCTAGAGTCATCTAAAGGATTTGGTAAACAAAGCAGAAATACGCAACATTAATGATTTGTGACAACGCTGTAACGTGAAATTAGGGAATTCCCACAAAAATACACTACAGACTATATAGATATGGGTTAGGCCAATCTTATGCTGGTCATTCGGAGAGTATGGGTTGGGTTTTCCCAGAAAGGGGAGTTAAGCGTTTTCTGGCCAGGAGCGTCAGTTAAACGTATAGTATGTTCTCATAAACGCGAGCATAGAGTATACACAGAAGAGGAGTAGCCAGTTGAATATTTTAGCTCTCGACAAATTTTCCTATAGGCTGTTTCCGGTTGTGATTTCCTGCTACTATGCTTTCGTCGTTTTTTCGCGACTCACCACAGTACGCTTAGTATTTCCTTTTTATTTTTGCTATATCTTTTCTAGATTAATATTTCCTTATCCTAAAAAGGTATTGTACATGACAATAATTAATTAAACGTTTATTTAATAAAATTGTTTCTAATAAATAAATTATTTTAACATAGTTAACATATTTATCTAAGTGAAGCTGAAGATAAAGGTTTGTAATACTTGATATTATTAGCTCTTGAAAATTTCATTTTTAGTTATCTACAATTTATTTATTATTTTTAGCTTATCATCGAAACCTTTTATCTGACTCTTTGGTAAAAATTAAAAACGAAAAAGTTCTGAATTCCATGGAAGATTCGGAGGTTTAAAGAGTCGTTCTGGATGAGGTTAACACAAACTATATCTTATCCGATCATCTTCTAGATCACATAATAAAGGAAATTGAGCTCTCTAAGCCAGTTCCTAGTACCTCAGAAACAAACTATGCAGAAACGCCTTTACGAATTTGTTATAACGAAAGAAGTAACGGCCCTTTAAAGTCTATAATTTGTTTGGCTTTCACAAGATTCGTAAAACTATCTCAATGCTTTCAGAAGTCATTCATTCAGACGGTATATAGAAGATACTTTTCAAGTCTTATGAATGTTGCGCAAATTGGAATAAGTGAATTGAAACAAAAGACGGAAGAAAAGAAGGCGAAATAAGAAAATAATGAACAGTTTCCAAAAATAAGATATTTTAACAACAACGCACCAAAAAATTAAGATGTCCTTCAGTATGCAGCACCCAAATAAAATGCTTTAGTCCCATTCGACCGAAATCCCATTCGACCGAAGGCGGTTTTTGAGGTGTTCCATTCGACCGAATTCCGCCGAAACGTGCGGTTTTTATGTGTCCCATTCGCCCGAACGCTGCTATATAAATTGGAAAATAAAATGGAATGAGCATGAATTATATTTTAATCTTCACCTAGTCAAGAAAAGTAACTGTACCAAAACTGAAATAGTAAACTTAACCAACTCTAACCTAATCTAACCTAAACTAACCTAACCTAACCTAAACATGGATCTTCGATAGTACATACCTTATAAATAAAATACCAAATCCCCCCGCCAATTGCGCTACATTTTAAAATTCTTTCGGTCGAATGGGATTTCGGTCGAATGGGAATAAACGAAATAAAATAACCCGTCATTTTAAAGCCTTCAATTGTCTCGTTACTAAGAAGCAGAGTATTTTCCAGGCCATTGATTTACGTTAGTTTTACACTCATCATGATATTTTATTAAATCATTTTCTAGCCACTAAAAAGGAAACTCCGTTATTAAATATTTAGAAGAGTCACGTAACTACATAGTTTATTTAAGCATACTTTTAATCTTTCATTGTCAATTGATTTGAAAAGCAACTTGTCACTTTTCCTCTTCTGAAATCCTTCTTTGCAGTTTTTAAAGTTGCAAATGTCGAAAAATTTGTTAAAAATGCGAATAAATTTAATAGATTATGAATAAGAATCTTTTCCAAAACAGTTTTCGATAGATGAGGCAACGGTTTCACTAACAAGGAGAGTACCCGGGGTGTTTATTGCCAATTTTGTTCAAAGTCGGGCGTAATTTAGACCTATATGATCCGGGTTGGAAAAAAAGCCGTCTTTTGTTGAAAAAATCCAGACCAGTGGTTTTAATTGGCTATAACCGTTTTTTTTTCGGTTATACCCGGCTAAAATATAAACAGTACCTTTTACTTATGTAAGTAGAAATTGTCTGCAGTTATTGTCGTAAATAAGAAACTAAACAAATAAAGCGAAATAACTGTATAAAATAACTGAATTCCTTTGATTTCCTCGGAAATTCCCCCTAGTTTTTGTGTATGACAGAAGCGAGGCAGCGAACTTTAGAAATTTAAACCTACCGAAAAACTGATAAAAGTAAACCGGTTTCTAAATATGAAACAAAAAATAAACTAAATGTCTAAATAAAAACTATTAATTTACTAAAATATTCATATTGTAATTTTTTTTAAAAAAAGCCACAAAAATCTGGATTTTTTCAAGTGGCTTTAACCGGTTTTAACCAGGTGGCTATAACCGGTATGGCTGGTTCTATGCCAACCCTGTATATGATGTATGAAATTTCCCAAAAGGAGAAGTTGCACTACCAATTCGATTTTCTATGGCAACCAAAAATGTTTTTGATCACTTACAACCAAAAAATCTCCATTTAAAAATTTTGAAAATCACAAAATGTGTAATTTGGCCCACATTAAGGTTAATTTCATCGAGTGTGGGTAAATTGGTACATTTTTGGGGTAAATTTGTAAAAACATTTCGGAAAAATAAGGAAAAAATCTTATTTTTGTTGTAAGTGGTCAAAAACTTTTTCGGTTGCCATGGCAAATCGAATGGGTAGTGCAACGTCTCCTTTTAGGAAAATTCATGTCTCATATAGGTCTACATTACGCCCGACTTTGAACAAAATCGGCAATAAACACCTCGTAAGATATTTGCATTGTGTCTCCACATGTGACGAAGGTTCGAGTCTATTTAACTTTTATGAAAACAGTTCCTAACTGATGATGAGGTGCGTCAGAAAAAATGATTATCTCCTCGTCATTTGCAAACAAAATAAGGCATAATGAAATTTATTCCGAGCCTTCTTCTTGAAATTTTCCAGCAGCTCCAATGCACTATTAAAGTATTTTGGATTGGCTGAACAACCATCCCCAAAAATTCGTAGAATTCGAAAACCGTGGCTTTCCAGTTTTTCTATTGCTTCTTGCAAAATAAAAAAACATTTCTATGCTATTTACTCCGGTCGTTGGGAAATTAGCATAGGAAATTTTAATACGGTTAGTAATTCCCCTCAACATGAGCTGTAAAACATTTGTCGATAAGGGTGGAGTTTTAATGGCCGTAACGTCTCTATTCATGTCATCTTATTTATTTAGGTCTTCGTTGATATCTTTACAGCTGGTTTAAAATCCAGTGTTTTTGCGGCAAAGGAATCCTTCCTTAATTTTCATTTCATCCAATAATAAAACGAAATACCGATCCCAATAGGGTCGTTTAGCAATGTTGGTTTCCTAAACCATTTCAGAAAATTTTTCTTCGTGAAACCCCGATCTCGAATTGAGAACATGCCTATCTCGGTAGAAAGTTCTAGTGCTTGGCAAATATATGGACCCAGATTTTCTTAAGACTTCATATGACGATTTCGATTTATTTTTCAAAAAACTGCACCATTTTAAGAAGGTCTTATCCTATCTCATACCGTATTTTGATGTTTGCATTGTACGCAATTGATGTCGAATAAATAGGGAATTGAACGATGCATTTGGTTCCCTTTTTTATTTATCTTTCAAAATTATTCTGAAGAGGGAAATAGCTTCTTTGGTTTTATCACAGTTAAAAGCTATTATTTTATGTTTTTAATTAATTGGTTTTTTTTCTTTTTGTTCTTCGATGAAAGAATCTTAACTGATCTCATTTTCTAAGGCAAAATTGTTTGCATATTTTCGGATTATATACCTTTTTTCATTTGTTTTAGCCTTAGTTGTCTATTGAATAACTTAATAAAATCTGGATCTGAACTTCCTAGTTTAGATTTAAGTTGAAAAATCTAAAACTGCCAATCTGTTTCTGGGTTTAATGAATTTTGCGCTGCTGTCAAAATTCTCTGTTTCCCAACCAAATTGAGGCGGTATATTTCTTGAGTTAAAATCATTCATAGAAACTAAGTTTTTATGCACTGAGTTAAAGAGCTTAATATCCATAACGTTAACTAACGGAATATGGTCTAGTTTTCAAAAGACGGACCTTGGAATTCTTCAAAGTGACGGTAGCATGACTGACAGGTATCGCCAGATTACACGTATTTACGGATTTCTTTCATTATTCCGTCCCCGAAATAGCGCTCACATAAGCAACACAGGGTTTTGTTATAACCTAAATGTCTGGTGGACCTCATATCGTGGTATAACTGGAGCACTGTGGTACGCAACGAAGTAGGCACCCAAATTTTAAAATTTGACTCAACGTGAGCTAATTTATTGGGAAGCCTATGCAAAACGCCTTCAATAAGCTTATATTGTTTAAGTATCTGTGCACTCTTAGCCGGTTTGGCAGATGGTAAAGGGGAACCTTCAGTTAAAGCCTTCATAAAGGGTCCAAGGCAAGAATCCTTTTTTTTTCAGCAATTATAATACCCATGGAAAGGACAATGGGCTTAGGGTGTACACCGAAGCCTACGGCTAAATTAACATCGCCGTCTGGAGAGGAAATCGCCGGCGAAACCATCTCCTTCACAAAGTTGACCGTCTCTAAACGAGAAAGCGCATCCACTAATACGTTTTGGTCGCCAGGTATTAGCTCTGATCGCAAGTGCGATAATATTTTCTCGTCCATTGTCATCATGCCGAGTAAGGATAGCAGCGATGCCCATAGGACTGGTATCGACAATAACCGTTGTGGGTTTGGTTGGATCGTAGAATTTCGAAGACGAACAATTTTTAATTTCCACCTTTATTCAGTCAAGAGCTGTTTGGCGATTTTGAGTACAAATAAAATTAGTGTTCTTTTTAAGTAAGTGACGAAAGGGCTCGGTATAAACCGAGCGCAGTAATTTGCAAACCCTTAGAAGCTGCGCAACTCAATTATGTTTCGTGGTGATGGCAACATTTTAAGAGCTTCAACTTTCTTGGGATCAGGTTTGACGCCATCAGCCCCGAAAATGACTCAAAAATATTTCCGGCTCCGAGAAATCACATTGTTTTTTATTTAATGTAAGACCAGCACTTCCAAAAGTTTCAAGTCATGATCTGTTGTATTACGTCCACCGATAAGTATGTTGTCACTCGTATTAATTGTGTTCGGAATACCACGAAAATTTTCAACAGCGGAATTCAGTTATCGGAAGCCATTGTTAGATTCTTCATTTGTATTAAATTTGTTGATTTCTTGAGAGTAGGGAATTGGAATTCGTATTTTTGGAACGATGACCAACAGAGACAGCTACTCAAGCTACTATTCGACGTTGTTAGAACAGGTCAAGGTTTGAAACTTTGATAAGTTGAATAGTTCTTAATGTATCGTTTAGCGCTTTCATGTTTGTACTTCCAACGATGAAAATCTGTATTAAATGATTTCTGTCTGAAAATTCCAACGATGGTAGAACAGGGTAGAATTGGTTGTTGATATCGGAATTCGAAACGGGTGTTAGTGGTTGGGTATCGGAGAATCTTCCGAATGAGTGTCTGGTTATTCGATGTCGTCTTGGTGGATTGCGGCAGTAGTGTACCTAGTATTGTGTTGTTTCATTTTGATTTGTTTCGTTAGACAAAATTGGTCAAAATGGCCGTAACGTCCACACCACGAACATTGTTAGGTTCGCGCAGGACATCCAAATCGTCCCCGTTGATGGAGGAACTGACTTCTGCAATTGTAGCAAGGCCGTGATGGATAAAATTCACGTGTTTTCGTTGGTATAGGTTGACGTGGTGGGATTGGAGTATTTTGTGGAATAGTTGAAGCTTGGCTAAAATATGGAGTTTGACGTTTATAGTGGAAGTTGGGTTTCGTAGAGCGTTATTATACGTATCGCACATATTGATGCGTGTGTCGAAGTCAGATTTTTCTTAAATTTCCGCCACTTGTTTCGTCAGCTTGTTCATAGGACCTGGCAGTCGTCAGGAGCTCATGCGATGAAGGTGTCGCGAAGTGCAAGTTTGAATAATGTGCCGTACACTTACTTCCAAAGGACTACTATATCATCCGTATCTTTTCCAAAAGCTTTTATGGAAAGAGGAGTTGGTTAGAGCAATACTTTCTTACTTATTGATATACAGATAAGAGACTGTTGACCTATATTTTATATTAAATATTTAAAAAAAATTACTATACAACAGGGGTCTTAAATTAAATCAAATTAATCGCACAATACGCGAAGAGACGTAGCGAAACAAGGCGAAATTAAGGTTTTTTAATTTTACTTATTTATAACTAACAAAAACGATTTATAAAATCAAACACAGAAGGTCTTAATCTATCGTATCGCTCGGTAAGAAAGTGGTAGGCGCATCACTATGATAATTCAAATTATTGTTTTATGATGTCATTATCTTTATAATATAAATGGAAAGTTAAAAAAATTATCATTTTACCCTTTGACTTAATTTTAAAAAAGCTAAAGGGGGGATTTTACAAGTAACGGGTACTATTTTTCGTTTCGGGATATTTCGGGATTCTCCGAGTGATTGTGTTTCAACACAGTACTACTGGCTCAAATGGGTGAAACAGGTCAGCTGTTGGAATCTCTGGTAAATTATCTTGTGTTTGGTTCTCATCCAATGTATGATTTCGAGCGTTCAAGTTATCTATATGATTACTAACTAAAAAACTGACCAATCTAGCTCTTAATAAAAAACCGACTAGCTCTAGCCAATATGATGAGATCATGAGACTGCTGCAATTATAATTTTACAAACCATTATTTTTTAAATATTATTTGAAAAATTGTGCAAAGTGTTCGCTGTGTTTAGTTAAAATAGTAAATTTTGTATTTTAAAATACCAAACTTCTTTATCATCATTTTTATTTGTTAAAATCATTGAAATTCTACAAGTAGAAATTGCTGTATTTCTTTATATATATTTAACTTAAATAAATAAACGTTTTTGTTATAAATAAATTAACAATGACTAATAATTTGATATAAGTAATACAAATCACAAGTTATAAAAGCACAATTTTTTCTCTAAGATAACCAATAAACTCGCACTTGATAACTAAATAAGTTCCATTAAGATATTCGTTTCTGTTATGATACATATCACTCCATTGCCTAGCATATAAAACTTCATTCATTAAAACTTTGTTCCATTTATTAGCGATGCCTTGACTGAACGAGCTTCTTGCTTCTTGATTATCTGTCTTCCTCCATAAAGCGCACGTTGTGTTTCCTCTCAAGCTGAAAATGTTTTCTGATAACGAGTTCAAAGCGACGAATAGAGTAAGCCCTGCTTCATTGGGATCTAATGCGAGTTCAACTTGTAAATTCCCTCGTTTTGAATTGGGTTCACGTCTGAACTGTATTCTGGTAGTCTTGGTAACCGAACTGACTGCTCTGAATGGTCCGATATCCTGGTCTTTTGCAATGCCAAAAAAATTGGGAATTCGCCAATTTATAGACATTGCGTAAACGCCCGTTTCGATAGAATAAGTATCGCTGAAAGTTGTAGCAGGAGTATGGTCAACCAAACTATTATTTGATATTGGTACTGCCGTACTATTCGTAACAAAAATTAAAAATCCGACTAAGAAACTTATCTGTTTTAATAAGTTCATTTTGCGAAACAATTTTTCAAATTGTTTGTTAACTGTACAGCTCGAAATGCTCGTGACTAGAAACTCTACGAAAATGTAATGCTAAACGGATTTGTTTCTATTTATATACATCGCAATCCGGATTTTCAAACCTTTTTGACTTGAATGAGTATTTCATGAGGTTCTGCCATAAAGTAGTATGTTTATCGGCATTTTATTCGATTTCTTGGAATTAACAATTATACGTTAACTCGTCTATGTAAAAGAAAGCCAATGGTTATGTTACCGACAAATCACCGACGTCATAAGAGCTAAAAATAAATAAGCTAACTGGAATGGTTATCATTCTGTGATATGGTTAATAAATTACTGGGTCTAACTTGAAAGAACAATGTTAACCAGTCGCAACGCAGATAAAGAGATAGGCGTTTCTAGGCCTTTCATACGTTCTTACATCCGCTTTCGGCAACTGAATAGTAGCTATGACGCACTTCACACTTCCCTAACACAAAATAAATAAACCTGAAAAATATTTCATTCAAATAGTAAAAGTACATAAAATTTAATGATTAGCACTTTTTCTCAATGAATCTAGTAAGTTATAAAAAACAACAGATAATATCAAAGTGCATACATATTTTCCGATTATTTTTAAAGGTCGTTTTAAAATCGTTTTTAAAACGTGATGCTTATTTTATAGTTAATAAACCACCATTTTTTGTTTAATTGTTAATCTTAAAACAAATTTCAGACTTGACAATCGCAATAATAACGTTTTACGGGTTTAGCGTTAGTTATGCATAAATGGACTATTTGATAAGTGCGAAGCAAAACTATGTTTTGACATAATTATACCTTAGGCGTACATAAATTAAATAATCGAAAAAATTTAAACTATAAATAAAACTAAAATTAAGAAAGTTTTTATTATGTATTCACACTCCTACCACACTTTTTCGCAAAATCGTGTTTAAAGCGATGATTTCACCCATTTTTCACGTATTCTGCACAATTTACACCTTTGGCTACTTTGTTCAATATTACATTAAATGTAAGGTTTTTGTTTCATATAATTCCACCATTCAATTATCAAAATAAATAAATATCCTTTGGTAGGATGAAAACTCTAAATAAGGATTTTACAACATTACCAAGTGCAATTCTAACGCTTAAATATTTGGATTTGATGCAAATTTATTACTTCGAAATGGTCAGTGCTACTGGATTTTATCACAGAACGACTTAACAGAGAAAATGACGAGTTTTCCTTAGCTCAACCTTCCGTGTTATTTTTAGAAAATTTCCTAAACAGCGAGTTTCTTCAACCACGGATCAAAACCACGGTGCATTTTATTAGCGAACAAGATCTCCAGATCATTCGCTACTGGAATCTTTTTATGCATTTTACAATATTACGCCACTCCCGTGGAAACTATTCAACTAACAAATTCATTATTGAAAAATGTGATATAGCACCTAGTGGAGTATATGGCTTTTATCGAAAATATCAAAACCGTTTCAGAAATTAAATAAATTTCGATAAAAAGTATCCCCCAGCATCATTAATGAACCATAAAAATTTAAATATTCTAGATATTATATTTTTTGACTCAAATATATTTTCTAAACAAGAAACAAAATATAAAAAAGGTTCTAACTATTTTTATTTAAAAACTGAAATTTTCTGGATATTTTGAACTTGGAAAATTAAAGATTATTCTGTTCAAAATATCAAATCAAATCAAATCAGTTTATTATCATGATTTTTTTTGTGATACAATGTTGTGAGGGGCCAAGTCAACAGCGACTTATAGCCCTTTTTTAAATTATTATTTTTTATTAACTATCTTAAGAATCGATATTAAATATCGAATAGAACAATGAAGTAAATAACAAAACACAAAAAGAAAAACAAAAGCTGTAAAGAAGTTTAACTTTCCATTATGTGATATTTTTAAAAAAATATAAATTTAAATTTTAAAAACATAATATATATGCGGCGAATTACAGAAAAGCAGAGGGAGCAAAAGAAAACATAAATAAAATATACAATTAAATAAACAGGGGACAAATATCTTCAGATGACAAACGCACTTTAAATTAAACCTGACCTTTTTCCGTAATATATTTTTGTAAGTATATTTTTAGGCTTATATAGCTTGTAATTTCTTTTATATTATCATAGATTGAATTAAAAAATTTTACACCCGTATAGAAAATCGATGATATTTTTTTTCCGTTTTGCATTGTGGAAGAGCAATAGCATATTTTTTTCTTGTTATGGTTTTAGTGTACTTAAAATAAATTTGGAACTTAACTATGCACAGTCTTAAAAATAAATGTAACACTCACAAACCAGTACAATTGCTCGATGTTTAGCATCCCACTCCTACTATATAGTACGTTGTAGGGGGAGCGCCATTGGACATTATAAATATTACGTAAGGCTCGTTTATGTAATATTCTTATTCGATTTATGTTGTAATTTGCGGTATTACCCCATGACTTTAGGCCGTACATTAAACTTGAGTGAAAAAAAACCTGTAATACAATTGGAATAGCGTAGATCTAGGAAATACATCCTTAAACTTGTTAATTAAATATGATGCAGACGACAATTTTTTACAGACTTCATTAGCGTGCATATTCAAATTATATTCTTGTCAAACCATACTCCAAGGTATTTATAATGGGTAACTCTATTGATAGTCTGGCCTGATAATTGGATTTTACATAATAAGTTATTTACAGGTTTGCGTATATTTGAAAAGATAATATATTCCGTCTTATTCTCGTTTAATTTCAGGCCGTTTCCCAGCAACCAACTATTTATTACGCCGAGAAGATGACTAGCTGATTCCACCAGTAACTCTGAATTATAATTTTCTAGTAATAATAATGCGTCGTCTGCGTATAATGTGAGGAAAACAAAGGGGACGGCTTTTACTAAGTCATTGATAAATAGATTAAACAGCAGGGGGGAAAGAACCGACCCCTGAGGTACCCCTGTGGTAAGTATCTTATTTTGAGAGAAATAGAAGTAACTCTGAAGCCATTCCAATGTGGTTCCTCTAATTCCTGCGCGTTTCAACTTGTTGAAGAGTCGTTGGTGGGGGACACTGTCAAAGGCTTTTTCAAGGTCTAGGAAATGCCCTAGGCAGTATTTTGATGTGTCTAAAGCCTTTAATGTAATTTTATAAATTCTAGCTATGGCTTTTTCTGTGTTTCGGCCATTTCTAAACCCAAATTGATGGTCCGAGATTAAATTATGTTTGGTACAAAAAGCATTAAGGCGATTCAAATAGCAAGTGTCTATAATTTTGGTGAAAAAAGATAGGACCGATATTGGTCTGTAATTATTAGGAATATTTGGGTCACCTTTTTTATATACGGGGGTAATGACTGTTCTTTTTCGTCTGTCAGGGTAAATACCAGTCGTAAAAGATAAATTAATAAGAAAGACAAAAGGCGCTAAGATGTACGTACTAATTAGTTTTATTGGTTTCGGGCGGAAACTATCTATTCCGGGGGCGCTATTCTGTGGAAGTGTTTTAATAATTTGACTAACTTCAATTGCGTCCGTGGGAATCAGAGCACAGGTGCTAGGGTTGATTTCTATGTGACTTAGAGTTAGTTAGCAGTAGAGCATATCACGGCCGTTGCGAGCTGATTATTAACATCATCTGGTGATAATAAAGTTTGGGTTTTGCTGGGATTTTTTTTTATTTTTGCCGATAATCGTGTTAATCAATTTCCATTGATCTTTTAGTGATTTGCTTGACTCGAGTTGGTTTCTAATATAGTTATTCCTGCCATTACGTACCAATTTGTTACAGTGGTTACGCAGATTAACATAATTTATTCTATTTTCTTCGGATGGATGGCGCTTATAATATTTGTACAATTTACGCTTATGCTTAATCGCTAGAATTACGTCTCCCGGAAGTCGGCAGTCTTGGGATATTTTAATATTTTTATATGGGAAACTTTTATCGTGTGCTAGTTTAAGACGGTTTTCAAAAAAATCGTAGGCATCATTTATATTATCGATCTCTTATAGTTGTTCCCAGTTTATTGACGAAATTAAATTAGAGAATTTATTAAGTTGTCTTTCAGATAGGTCGCGTATCTCGATTGCGGTACTTTTTGCCGGCGCAATTTCAAAAGTAAAAAGGATCGGGTTGTGATCGGAGACCTGTACATCGGGTAGAATTTTTACAGTTCCGTTAATATTGGTAAAGACATTGTCGATACAGCTTCCTGAGATCGGGCGTGTAGGTAGAAAAACTTACCTTATTTGGCCGTAGCTTGAGAACAAATTTAAGATTGCAGTTGAGCAAGGGGAGTCTACATTTAGGTTGATATTAAAATCGCTAACAATAATCTTTTTGCAGTTATCATTTCCCATGTAACCAATTATACTTTCTAATTTCATAATAAAGCTTTGGAAGTTAGCCGAGTGAGGGCGGTATAGCACTAAGGCAGTTACGTTTGATTCAATTGAGATACCATGGCTTTCGATGTCTTTGTCAAAAAGACAAAGCTCGTTTTTCACTACGTATTAAATTTTACGTTTCAGATAGTATCCCATACCGCCCCCCCCCCTTCCGTACCCGTAAAAACATCCTCAAACGATCGTGACTTCAAATCTACGATCCCGTGTAAAAGATCCCTGTAAACTTTCCTTACGGTCAGCAAAGGAAACTAAGAATACAGCTTTGGCGCAGGATGACGGCATAACGTCTGGAAAACAAGTGTGGAGATATTCGGATGGAGTCGACAATGCAAATTCGTCTAGTGGAGATGCGTTCGATGAAGATCGCCTTATTTTACGTATGAGTCAATTGTTCGATGTTAAAATGAAGACTTTTCAATTCGAGCTTAAAAAGGAGATTGAGGAAACGGTTGAGAGGAAAATGTCGAACTTTCAAATGGTCTTGGAATCCTATTGTGGTGATCTGGTAACAGAAAAATTGAAAGAAGAAGCAAAAATATCTGAATTGAAGTTTGAGGAGTTGTCAGAAAAATTTGAGAGGACTCAGAATGAAATTGCGGAATTGCACCGGAAAATGGCTAATCAGACGGGTGCGGTGGACAACACTTTGGATACTCGAAATCCCTCGAAACCAATAGAACAAGTAGTGAGAAAAGCGGTTGCCGAACTCGCTCGGAAGAAGGAGAGGGAGAAAAATATTATGGTCTTCGGTGCCCCCTGCAGCGATTTTAATTCTGCTTTGGAGGCGGAAATCTGGCTTAAGAATAAGCTTGACATCGATAAGGTGGATATCAGCGTTATAAGCTGCGAGTGACTTGCATTACCCGTTGGAAAAAATTGTGCTGGCAAACCTCGCCCCGTACGCATAAGGGTGGAGAAGGAGGATATGAAAAAGGTCATTCTTAGGAAATCAAGAAATTTGAGAGAGAAAGAGAGTTGTTCAGGAATATCGGTTTGTTCTGACCTGACAAATCAAGAGCGTTGGCGACGAAATCGATTCTTCAGAAAACGAAATGGTCAGAGGTTAATTGGGGCAACTCAATCCCGTGGGACAAGTGACACCCAACCGGAAGTGGAATTGAATCATTGACGGAATCCAAGGCGGCGAAGTAAGCGGGCGTTAGCGAGAGCAAGAGGGCGGGCGAGAAAGCTAAGGGATCCTAGTTACAAGTTTTTGGACATCGGTTTTCTGAATATTCAAGGCGGACGGAAAAGAGAAACCTGGATAGAGCTCCAGACGTTAATGTTGGATTTCAGTATTCCCGTGTTTTGCGTTGCTGAAACGTGGCTTCGGAATGATGAATATCCGGATCTATTATCGGGATTCCGCTGGTTTGGAGTTAATCGCTTTAATAAAGAGAAGAGTGGCAGTGGAGTCGGAGTTGTCTATAGAGAAGAAGTTACGTGTACTCAAACCAAGGAGTGTGCGGAGCACTGTTGGTTTTCGGTTAAATCCCCTTTTGGAGATATGCTGATTGCGGTTGTCTATTTGGCCATGGGAAAGGACGCCGGTGTTAGGAATGAAACGATACTACAATGTCTTTCCACGGATTTGTCTAAATTAAATGTGGCTAATGTAATTCCTACGTATATTGTTGGTGATTTTAACGCACACGTGCAGGAGCTCGACGGTCGTGAGGACGTTACTGGAAGATGCGCTAAAGAGTTTATATTCAAGCATGATCTAGACTTTCTCAACCTTGACTCAGATATTTGTGAAGGCAGAGTTACCTGGTCGGCGAGAGGTTCGCACTTGTTAAGAAATTGATCCTAAAACTTCAAAAATATTTAATTCTAACTAAAATCTTAATCTTAAAATTATAGCTTCTAAAATTGTATAAAATAATTGAAAACTCGAAATTTGACAAAATGTAAAAACCGTTGTAAAATGCTCTTTTCTAAGGGACATTGCTTCAAAAGGAAAGAAAAACCCAAAAAAACTTTCCGACCTATTATAACTTGGTCAGTTCTGGGAAAACCCTTCAACTCTCTCTCTCCTCGCCCGAAAAAAGGGAAAATTTCCAGAGTAATGCGCGACTAATAGTCGCCTAAAAGACGCTAGGGGATTATTGGTCCTCCCCACCTGAACAATGAGCAGGATAGTGGGTCCGACCGAAAAAACCGAGCTTTCTTCGCCAAGGAGAGAGAGAAGTTAGGGCAGATTAAAAACAAACCTTGTCAGAGAAAGGCCAAAATCAGCGTCTTGGCTGCTAAAGCAGCATTCAATAAAATATTTAGTCTTAAATAACCTTGTGATAATTTATTCAAAATCATAAGCTTAACTAGATAATTCAATCTTCAATTAAAATTATAAGAACCCAGTTAATGTTTCAGTCCGTTAGCTGCGCGTAAAAAATTAAAATAAAAGCTCTCCCAAGCAAAATAGAATCAAAAGAACTAGGCATTTCGAGATATCAATCACTAAAAATTCTTCATGGTGCCGTCGAAACAAATAAGAGCATCGCGTGAAAATGGCCGAAACATCGAGAGTTTTGCGGAGTCATACAACAAGAAACTCTAATCTCAACGAGGATGAGGAGCTCCAGTTGGCGAAATCAGTCCAGAAAGGTATTCAAAATTCAGCAAACAAGAAGGTGAAAGAAATCCATATCGAGATCCAGAACAAGGAGCTAAACGTCGAGGATTTGGAGGACTTACTCGCCGTACTACTCAACAAGGAGGAAGAACTACTGGCGATAGATGAAAGAGTGGAGTCCCTAATCACAGACGCTGCCGAGATCCAGACCGAGACGGAGAAAGCCAGCGACGTCCGCGACCAGATCACCATGGCCAAATCGAAAGCTACACGCGTCATCAATAAAATACGGGGAATCGTAACCAAGACATCATCATCTCTCTACGGAGGATCTACCCAAATCGAGAAGACCCCGAAAACGGAAGTCAAGTTGCCTGCACTCACCGTCAACTCATTCAACGGGGATATCACCAAATGGAGCACATTTTGGGGACGCTTCGAGGCTACTGTGGACGATAACCCAAGGTTAACCAAGGTAGAGAAGTTTATTTACCTTACGTCATACTTAGAAGGTGAAGCGTTTAAGACAATTGAGGGAATAGTGCATTCAGATCGCGCTTACGATGAAGCTATTGAACTTTTAAAATCTAGATTTGATAAGAAAGATTTAGCTATCCATTTCCACAGGAATAAATTGTCAGAAATTCAGCCTGTTTATAGCTCTAACAATTTGAAAGGCTTACGTAATTTGCTTAATGTCTACGAAATTAATTTAAGGAGTCTAAAAGCACTAGGCATAGACGTAAAAATTGAATCCACCCACTATTGTCCAATTCTGTTGAGGTGTCTTCCTAACGACATTAGAACCTTGTTTTGTTCTACTAACAGTAAGGTAAATGGAAGTTGGGACGCAAATCGGGTCTTAGAATTCATAAGGAATCAGATAGAAAGTAGGGAAGAATCCGCTTTATACGGAGGAGAAACTGGTGTTACGGGGGGGAAACAGGTTGATAGATATTGCAATGAAAAACCAAAGATAAGTAGCTTCCATCCAGATAAACCAAAATTCAAAAAATGGGAATCAAATAAACAATCTTCAGCTATGTTAACGGTAGGATATAGAAATGCAGGAGGGAATGCCTACTGTGTATTTTGCGCTAGCGCTGACCACAAAAGTATCAATTGTAAAAATCACACATTAGATCAAAAACGTAGCATTCTAACTGATAGTGGTCGTTGTTTCACATGCACACGTCAATATCACACGGCTAGGGAATGTAAATCCAGGTATCAAACTTGCCTAAAATGTCACAAAAATCATAATTTCTCAATATGCGAACTCAATGAAGCGAACCAAGCTAGGCCTATTCAAAATTCGCGCGAAAATTCAAACTCATTTACAGAGATCAAAACGGTCTGTACGTCAAGCGTAGCTCCTACAAACAACAATACGAATGTAATTCTATTACAAACAGCTTTAGCAATCACAAAAAATCCGACAATAAAAAAAACTATCAAATAGCTAGATGTCTCTTCGACGGGGGGAGCCAGACTAGTTTCATTAAGGAAGATTTATCAAGAAAATTGGGTTTACCAGTAATAGGGGAACAAGCTTTAGACCTATATAGTTTCGGAAACGAAAAGCCTATCTCTAAAAAGTGTAGAAAGGTCATGGTAGTGTTAGAAAACAGGAATTTTCCGGATAAACAGGTAGAAATCACTCTCACAGAAATACCCTTCATATGTAACTCAGTTACGTCACTCAAAAGTGCAGAGCTAACAGCCGTCATGTGGGAAAAGGGCCTACAGTTAGCAGATGATTCAAGGGGTTGGGAAAGGGATAGCTCAGAGATCGAAATTCTTATCGGAAGTGATTTGTATTGGTCAATTTGCACAACGAATTTCAATAGATTAAGTCCTACTTTGGTTGCCATGGAAACCATACTGGGGTGGGCGCTTCATGGGCCTACCGGAGCGCCAACAAATACCGAGAACTCCGGTGTTGTTTTATTCGCAGGAGTAAAGCAAGTCGATAAAGTCCTAAGAAAATTTTGGGAATTGGAAGGTTTGGGAATTAATAGTCAGGAAATTTCGCAAAATAGAGACGAGGCCACAATAGGGCAGGTGTTCAAAGAAATGCAGTTCAAACACGGAAGGTACGAGGTTAAGTTTCCTTGGAGAGTTAGTCGAGACAAACTTCCAGATAATCTTCCACAAGCCACAAAACGAATTCAGGGATTAGTCAGGAAGTTCGAGAAAAATCCCCTCTATTTTTCGCAATACAAAGAGGTAATAGAAGATCAATTGAAAAAAAATGTAGTAGAAGTGGTTCCGATACACGAGCTAGAAAACACAAAGCCAGGAACTTACTATTTACCACATCAGGGAGTAGTTAGAAATGAAGTTGCTACTACCAAATTAAGGGTGGTTCTAGATGGGTCATCACATGGAATTAATTGTCCCTCCCTAAATGAGTGTTTGGAACAGGGCCCAAATCTGAATCCAGACATACTTCTTTTACTCCTGCGTTTTAGAAAATACTCAATAGCCATAGTCGCCGACATCAAACAGGCATATTTGCAAGTTGCGATAAGCGAGGCCGACAAAGATGCGGTAAGATTTCTTTGGATTAAGGAAGACAATGGGAAAAATCTTCAAGACACATATCAGGTCCTACGAATGACGAGAGTCCCGTTCGGGGTTACGTGTTCAGCCTTCCTCCTAGCGGCCACAATTAAATTTCATTTACAACACAACCCTCAGGTCAACCAAACTATCGTAGACAAACTAAATCAGGACTTGTATGTTGATGATTTGACATCGGGGGTAGATGAGGTGGAAGAAGGGTTTGAAATGTGTAAGGGAGCCGCAAAATTAATGAAAACAGCTGGAATGGAATTCCGAAAATGGGGGAGTAATTCTAAAAACCTCAGGGAATTATGGAAAGAACACGATAGCCAGTTAGGATATAAGCTTTTTGAAACAAGAGATCACGAGAAGGAGTCTAAAGTGTTAGGAAAAAATTGGGATCCGAATGCAGATACTTTTTCATACGAACTATCAAATTTAATGACATTAGCTAGAACCAACGAAAGAACCAAAAGACACGTGTTGAGCTTAGCGTCACAAATCTTCGACCCTATAGGATTGTTAGGACCTTTTACAATAAGGGCCAAAATTTTATTTCAAAAAATATGGGAAGCAAAAGTAGAATGGGATGGTAAATTACCGGAAAATATCGAAAAGGAATTCAACGCTTGGATTTTAGAATTGCCACACCTACACAAAATCAGAATAGATAGATGTTATTTTTCTCGTGGCAACGGTGTATCAGGGAAGGTAGAATTACATTGTTTTTGTGACGCGTCACTGAAAGCATACGCAACTGCAATATACCTACGATACAAATCAAACGAAGGGAAAATAGAAACCGTTTTGGTCGCCGCTAAAACCAGAGTCACGCCATTAAAATTTGGGGAGACAAAGTACAAGGATAAAAACAGCGCTAAAAACACCATCACAATCCTAAAAAGGGAACCAGAAGTATTAACATTACCTAAACTAGAATTAATGGGGTGTTTGCTAGCAGCCAAATTGGCTAATCACATCAAAAATACATTCGAACCTAATCTAAGCAAAATAACCTATTGGACTGACTCAACAATAGCATTAAGCTGGATTAAGGGGGATCCTAAAACTTGGAAACCATTCGTTTCAAATCGGGTCCAGGAAATTCAAAAACATTCAGACGTGTATTCGTGGTATCACTGCCCGGGGGTTATAAACCCCGCGGACCTTCCAAGTAGAGGGATGGGCGCAGACAATTTGGTAAATAGTCAACTTTGGTGGGCTGGGCCTACATGGTTGTCAGATCCTAAAGAAACATGGCCTACCCTCAACAACCCAGAAGCCAATCTAGAAATAATAGATCACGAACGTAAGAAAATCACACTATCATTAAAAGTCACAAATCAAATTATCACTCCGATTGAAGAGATAATAGACCTAAATAGGCACAATTCATTGGACAAGAACCTAAGAATCACAGCGTATATAGTTAGAATCCTAAAAGGTAAAAATAAAACGACAGGACCTATAACAGCAGAGGAGTTAGAAGAGGCAGAAATTAGATGGGTAAAGTCTATACAATCAAAAGTGTACAGCCGTGAAATAAATGAGATAAGAAAAGGCGAACTTAGCAAAACATCACACCTATTCACTCTTAATCCTATGATAAACGAGCACGAGCTAATATGCGTGGGGGGTAGGTTAGGAGAATCATCTCTCACGTACAAAGAAAAGCATCCCATTCTACTGCCCAAAAGTGAACCTCTAACTAAGCAGCTGATGATCAGGTGCCATGGGAAGACGGGGCATGGAGGAATAAACGACACTATCACTCAAATGAGAGAACGCTACTGGGTTCCCGCAGGGAGGCAACTAGCAAAGACAATTATAAAAAAATGTTTAATCTGTAAAGCCTTTAGATACTCCGACTGCAGCACTGCCGGAAGACAGAGTAAACGACATTCCTGCATTTTCAATAATTGGGGTGGATTTTGGAGGCCCCATTTTAGTAAAAAATGGCCTAAAATCTGAAAAGGCCTATTTTTGTTTAGTAACGTGCGCGGTTACCCGTGCAGTTCACCTGGAGTTGGTTCCCTCCCTAAGCACCGAGGATTTCCTCCTAGCATTTAGACGGATAATTTCAAGAAGAGGCGTCCCAACTACAATTTATAGCGATAACGCCAAAACGTTTAAAGCTGCAAATAAACAATTAAAGCAAATTTGGGATAATATAGATCAATCAAAATTTCAGGAGTTCTTTACAACTCGAGGGATCAAATGGAAATTCATAATTGAAAGGGCCGCGTGGTACGGGGGCTGGTGGGAAGTCTTAGTAAAATCTACTAAAATCGCATTAAAAAAGAATCTGGGTAATTCTTTCTTAAACTATGTCGAGATGGAAACCGCATTAACAGAAGCGGAAGCAATGATAAATTCCCGCCCGATAAGTTACGTTTACAATGATTTACGCGAACCAGCACCTTTAACTCCGGCTGAATTTTTGATCGGTAGACGAGTAACATCTCTACCGCCAATTGAGAATAATAATAAAAACTTAAAATTGCCAGCTACTAAATTACAACTAACAAATCGGTTAAAGCACAGGGAAAATGTAATTAACAAACTATGGAAGCGCTTTCAACGCGAGTATTTAATGCAATTACGCACAGCCCATTATGGGAAAAATCCTAAAAATATAAAAGAAATAAAAAAGATGACATAGTAATAATTGTGGACAAGAAACTCCCCCGTCATATGTGGAAATTGGGTAGAATAGTTGAGGTTATCATTGGTCGAGATAAGAAATGTAGATATTGTCTGGTAAAAACCGCTACAGGCACTATTATCCAGCGTACAGTTCAACATCTTTGTAACTTAGAAATAAGAGATTAAAACTCAAATGAAAAACTGTAAACCAAATGTAAAAAAAAAAAAAAGTGTAAAAGTGTATTTCCAATTCAAATGTTCAATTTCAAAGTGTATAAAATTTGGTCACAAGGTAATACCCTCGGAATACTCCTCAAGTATTACCGGGGGGAGTGTTAAGAAATTGATCCTAAAACTTCAAAAATATTTAATTCTAACTAAAATCTTAAACTTAAAATTATAGCTTCTAAAATTGTATAAAATAATTGAAAACTCGAAATTTGACAAAATGTAAAAACCGTTGTAAAATGCTCTTTTCTAAGGGACATTGCTTCAAAAGGAAAGAAAAACCCAAAAAAACTTTCCGACCTATTATAACTTGGTCAGTTCTGGGAAAACCCTTCAACTCTCTCTCTCCTCGCCCGAAAAAAGGGAAAATTTCCAGAGTAATGCGCGACTAATAGTCGCCTAAAAGACGCTAGGGGATTATTGGTCCTCCCCACCTGAACAATGAGCAGGATAGTGGGTCCGACCGAAAAAACCGAGCTTTCTTCGCCAAGGAGAGAGAGAAGTTAGGGCAGATTAAAAACAAACCTTGTCAGAGAAAGGCCAAAATCAGCGTCTTGGCTGCTAAAGCAGCATTCAATAAAATATTTAGTCTTAAATAACCTTGTGATAATTTATTCAAAATCATAAGCTTAACTAGATAATTCAATCTTCAATTAAAATTATAAGAACCCAGTTAATGTTTCAGTCCGTTAGCTGCGCGTAAAAAATTAAAATAAAAGCTCTCCCAAGCAAAATAGAATCAAAAGAACTAGGCATTTCGAGATATCAATGACTAAAAATTCTTCAGCACTCGAGTATCGACTTTGCTCTTTGTAATGCGCCTTTGAGAGACCGGGTTCGTTCTGTACTCATTGACGAAGATGGAATTATGAGTTTGGGTAGCGATCATAATGCGTTGATTCTATACCTTGATAGTTCTTTAAGAAATGAAAAGCCGATTATTGTTCAATGCCAAAAGAAATGGCGTACTTTGGACCCTGTAAGGATGGAGGCCTATGGTCTAAGGGTTGATAACTTGGTGCGAGAACAAATAGAACTTTCCTACGATGTTTTTCAAGATTGTATCGCGCGTGCCGCTACAACTGAACTTGGGTATACTAAAGTTGATTCCCGTAACCGTCTCCAGAAACATTGGTTTGATAACGAAGTGAAAGAAGCTGTTCGAAATCGTAAACTGGTAAATAAGAAATACCGAAGACTCGCTAAAAGGAAAAATCTCTCTCCGTTGGAGCAAATCGAAAATAATATTTTACGGAAAGAGTTTTTGGACAAAAACACCTAGTTAAACGTTTGGTTTCTTCAAAGATCAAATCAGTTAATGATCGGATGGAGCTGGAAATTCGCAATGCGGGCAATTTGGCGGGCAGGAAATTTTGGAAGCTGTTCAAAGACGATAAATGTGGACCTCGTGTAATTTCGTCCGGGTTAAAAGATGACACCGGCACTGTTATCACGGACAAAAAGAATATCGCAATCTGCATAGAATAGTACGTTTTGGCTGAAGAAACTCGGCTTAATGAATTACACGCCTCAATCTTGCCGTGTGACACGGATTTGTTACCGGAATGTCTCGTACCTGAAGTCACTCTTCTAGACCCCATTGAAATAACTGAGTTGGATGCGGAAAATTGGGAATCTCCCGACTGGAAAAGCAGTCGGTGAGGACCGAATCTCAAATGAATTGATCCGTGCTCTACCCGAAGGGTCTCGTCAGATCTTACGCGAAGTTTTTAACCGTGTGCTATCGGCCAATGTTATTCCAACGGCTTGGTCGGCTACCGAGATCCGGCTGATATTCAAGGGTGGGAATAAAGATCCCGAGGACCTGAACGCGCAGCGACCTATCGCTATCTCGCAGTGTCTTTCATAACTCTACTCAAAGGTCGGCTTTCCGGATTTTTTGAATACAGGAAAATCTTGGGAGAACTTCAGAACGGTTTTCGTAAGGGTCGAAGAGGATCGGACAATATCTTTTCCCTTACGCAATTAATTGAGATAGCACGTTTGGAAAAACGGTCTCTGTACGTAGCTTTTTTGGACTTACGTAAGGCGTATGATAGTGTTAATCGGGATATTTTGTGGAAGAGTATGGTTAATCTTGGTATTCCGGTTGAATTCGTCGACCATCTACGAGCAATATACGCGAATACGTCATATCGATATTGTTTTGGGGACGTCTCTACAGACTGGTTTTCTTCGACGGTTGGACTAGGACAAGGCTGCCCATTGTCGCCGCTCCTGTTTGCCTTGTATCTTCAGCCGCTTGATCACACTTTCTCGATCTCAAAGCTGGGGTTTCGTCTTTCTTCGTGCGCAACTGAGACCTTTATTTCGGGACAATTTTTCGCCGACGATATTTATGTAGCCGCGGAAACTGTTGCGAACCTCCAAGGACTGTTGAATATGGCGGGTAATTTTGCCTCAGAGTATGGAATGGAATTCAGTGGAGAAAAATGAAAGATTCTTCAGTTTGGTGGTCCCGTTGACGGAATGATCAAACCATTAAATCTTCAGAACTGTGAGGTTCGATTTTCCGATCAGATTGACTACCTTGGTATATCCCTATGCACTGATAAGGAATACTTGGAACCCCATGAGGCCAATCTCAGGACAAAGTCGGGACGCTTGCAAGGCGCTATCAAACATAAAGGTTTTCACTCTTATAACGCGTACTCGGTCACTCGAGCCCTTTGGAAATCTGTTGCTGTCCCGAGCCTAACATACGCGAACGATGTAATATGTTTAAAAGAACCAACAAATCGTCGCTTTGAGCAAACGCAATTCGCTGTGGGGAAGGCAGCCGTCGGAGGTAATTTTTTAACGGCGAAATCAGCGATAAAAGGGGAATTGGCGTGGTCATCCTTTCTGGCTTTCTGGAGAGAGAGGCTCGAAGTAAACTTGCGTATTTGGGTCGTCTCATGTTGATGACGACGGAGTGCATAGCGGCGAAGATCTTAAAGAAAAGGGTCATCGAACTCGTTGGTGCAGACGAGTGGAGTATTTGGATCGGACTTACGGAGTTGGCTCAGTGCAGCGAGGTCGAGCTACTACGGCCAAAGATTGAACTAAAATTATTGAAAAAACCGTTAAGGAGAATTCGTTTGTACACTGGAGACAGGAGATTGGCCGCCATCAAAGTTTATCTTTGTACAGCAGAAAGGAAGCAATGGGCCTTGAGCCGTTTTACAACAATGATAGACCGAGCCACCTCTTGTTTCAAGCCCGCACCGGAGCCCTCCCGACTGCAGCGAGACTGGCTGAGATTATTGGGGATCCCTCGGTGTGCCCTTTATGTGGCGAAGTACGGGAAGATGTTTCGCATATTCTCATAGTGTGTCAGACACGATTATTTATACGCTGAAGAACTAGATAATTCTTACGATTGTTTGGTCTATTTATTGGGCTTTGGACCTCACTCTGTGAATTGGTCTGACTTGACTGTCACGAAACATATCCTTGGTAGGTGGGGTGCATTGAGGACAAATTGGAAAAGCTGAATCGTTCGCCTTGGATTAATCATTAATCATCATTTTTCATCATAAATATTTAGTATCTAGTATATTTTAATATTATCGTAAACATGTTCTAATTCGTGTTTAAAGAAATAATTATAAATTAAATTTCATATGTACTCGCGGATTCATTTAAAAGTGAATTCCTCCCTGATTTAAAAGGGATTTGTTATTTCAAAGAGTCAATAAATATTCATTCATTCATTCATAATTTGTTAATAAGTAAGAGTAGCCATTAACGAACCATGTTTCATTAATAGCAAAAATTTCAATATTATCAGATTCACAATTAGAGACCAGTTCAGGTAGATTTGCGTTGGCACTACAAACAATTGAGTATAGTATTTTCATGGTTTTATTGACGTATTGAGGATACTCATTCATGCCAACAATGAAAGTGTTTATTTCTAATTTAATAAAGCAAAGATAGATTTTTTATAGGTATTATAATTATCAGTTATTTTTTGGGTATAACTTGGCTCGATTTTGTATCAAAGAAATAGGTTAATCCTTCTTTTAGAACAGTGAAATTTGAGTTGAATTTTCCACCCGCAGATTTGATAAATAGTCTAAGTTGTTAGCGTGTGAATTCTTGTTTGATTGTAAAATCGTGAGATAAATAGATATTGAGGCCTATGAGCTTGTAAGCGTTTTGGAGGATAGTAGTTTTTTCTGTACCGTTATCCAGTTTAAAAATTATTCGTCTATTTTCACCTCGGCGAAAAATTTCGTGGGGCGCTAAGCTTATATTAAGACCTAATATATCTTTTAAGATGTTTTGGACTTTGTTTAACAGCGTTGTTTTGTTTTCGTTGGGTTGTTCTGGTATACCATCTATTGTTAGATAATTTTTTCTTTTATTAATTTCTAAGGTCTCTAGGTAGGACTTCAGGGACTCAATTTCTTTATCTTTTTCGACGATGTTCTGATTAGTAAATTCAGTAAACTCATCAATTTTATGTATTGCACTATCTAGATTGGTAATTTTCTCCTCTGCTGCGTTTGTGCGCTCTTCATGCTCGTTTATTTTCTTGCAAATTTTATCTATTTTTGAGCTGAAGAGTTTATTAGTTTCTTTAATTTTATCAAACTCCAATTTAGTCTCCTGCCGAAATGTTTTAATTTCAGCTAGTATCAGTGCAGTATTAGTGTCAGATGTCATAATCAGATCAGTTGATTAAAATTAAGTAATTCCGCACAAAAATGATGTGATATTTACAGTGAGATCGATAACCAGTATGGACAGTGACAATAATATTATCAAAGTAGACAGTAAAAGTAATGTGAATATTGTATGTTGTATGATATACCAACAAACACATACTATTTTAACAATTAACATAACATAACATAAATAATAATCAGCTAGGCTTTACCCAAGGAATGTAAATACAACGTCGTACTTGATACCTAGGACAGTTCAATTTAGACATGCGTTTCAGTTATCAAATCACTCCATTACTCAACATATTTTTCATAAATGCTGTACCAATTATCAACATTATCCGGATCTATTGTTAGATAAACTTGTAAATCGCCTTGATTTGCTGATGTCTTAGCTGAATTTGTGAAATGTGTTTATAACTGTACTGACTGATATAAATGGCTCAATATCCTGGTCGTTTACCATGGCAAATAAATCTGAAATTTGTCAATTTACTGATATATCGTAGTCGATCGTGTAGAAAGAATAAAGATAATTTGATTTTGTAAGTATATTGCTGTTATTATAACTATTTTCAGATATTGGTACTGCTGTAAAATTCCAATCAAAAATTACAATACTTACTATAACACTAAATTGCTTTATAAATTTTATTTCGTTAGAACACACAGAACTACGGACTTCATAAGTCTAAATACAAATTATAAAGCTGGATTTTCTTCATCTTATTTTGTGGAACATTCCTAGTGCAGGGTGACATTTACTACTGTAAAATTGAATGACCTTGTACCATGTCTTCAAGGTTATTCAAAAACTTTCTCGAGAACCTTTGGGTTTGGGGATTTGGTTTCAATTGGAACTGTTGCTTGCCATATTATTAGTTTAACTAACTTTGATTTAACCAAATTTTACCAACCAGAAGCCGAAAAATTGAAGGTTAATGCATTCAGTGTTTGGTAATAAAATAATATGATTAGGTTAATGTGACGTAATTAAATAAATTCTGAATAGATTACAACGGTGGGTTACGATACTTTCTTGAGCTCGTTCATAGTGGTGTACTTTTTATAGCGGTTGAGAACGGCGGCGTACACGCCAATTATGCCGAAACATAAAAAAAAATTATAGTGTACAAATAATCGTTGTTTTTACTTGATCCATCATATTAAACTAGTTCTCAGAGTATTGATCCAGAATGAGTTTACCATAAATTAAACGTTTATTAGCGGATCCCATATTCTATATTATCTTATGCCAAACCTTAGAAGAACATTTTTAAAGAAATGAATTAATTAGAAATTTATGCAAACACTTTAAAAACTAAACCGCTAATTATCTCTCTATAAGGTATTAAAGAAATTTAATGTAATTTGAACAACCTAAATATTTTAGAAATGTGTTGTACTGCATTTGCCTAATTTATTGTTTGTGGGTGCTCAATTTACCTCAATCTCTAAATATATCAATATGATATTTTACTGGTTTCCTTTTTAAGCGTTATTGATCTGGTTGTATTTCTATTTTATTATATAAACCTTATTTTGGGCTCTTATAATTGTACTTACACTATATCTTAGCTCGTCCAGAATAAGGTATCAAAGTAATTGTTATAAATTTGCTTTATAATGTTTCAGAATATTTTGTGTAAATCCTGTGACAAATATTTAGTTTCTGGTTCATATTATTTTAAATTTTTGAGTTATTTATTGAGATACCAAAGTTGTTGTTTTTAACTATTCTCTGTTATTGTTTTAAATGTTTTTATCGAACAAATTCAACGTTTAAGGGAATATTGAGATTTTTATAGTTCAACAAAAAGATATTTTACTAAAATATCCGCTTAAATGCTTATATTACAACATAAATAAGCCCTGGATAATGACCATACTAAAAAAAAACAAGTAAAATAACACACTTAATGAGGTAGACCACTATCTTTTTTTGTATTTTGCTTTAATTACTTTATACTTTAATTACTACTATTTTGCACTTATTTATGTAGACAATCAGGATTATTAAGAAAATGATGGTTAAAAATTAACCTCGCTTATTGATAACAAAAACGAGTCTGCTCAATTATCGCACTTGGTTACTAAATCTGTTCTGATTAGATATTTGTTTTGGTATTGATACATATCACTCCATTTTATGTCAGGTAAAAGTTAGTTCTATTATGCTTTATTCCATTTATAAGAGGAGAATGAGCTAACTGCTTGATTATATTTTTTGTCCAATAGAGTGAAATTTGTGTTTCCTTGAAAGCTGAAAATTATCTCCGGAAGCAATTTCATAGCAACGAATAGAGTAGGACCATTTTAATTTATATCTACAGTTTGTTCGAACTGTCAAATATTTCTTTTCTTATTGATTCCATAACCGAAGTTCCAAAAGTTGTTTATAACTGTACTGACGACTCTGAATGGCCTGATATCCGAATATTTTGCAGAAACAAAGACAAAGTGAAAACCTCAAGTTATGCTAAGTAATCCTTTTGGGCATAAAACGCATCGTCTTTGGTTACAGACGTATTGTAGAAAACCTTTTATCAGTTATTGGGCCTAATGTACAAGACCAAACTAAATTTATAATTCCGACAAAGAAACATATCTGCTTTATTAAATACATTTTGCCAAAAAAAATACTTTATTTCTAGCTTATTGAAAAGATTAAAGTATTCGTGACTCGTAAAATTCGGCAAGTGTCATAATGATGAGGAATGATTTTTTTAACAATATACATATAGTCATTTTCAAATGTCAACATATTAGAAGAGTATTTAGCAATCAAAACATAACCGTAGATGAAGAACTTTCCAGAAAGATGTTCGTTCATCAGCATTTGATTCGATTTCGAAAAAACATGTTGTACCTTAACTCGTCATGCGTAACCAAAAATGAAAGATAAGTGTTTCCTGGGCTGCTCAGTACTTACTTACAATTTCCGGCCGATAATTGAAACAAATCGTTTAAGCCGTTGTTATACACACACCTACAAAGAAAAACCGTTTCTCGAAAAATAAAAGTGGCCGTGACGCACTAAACACTTCCTTAATGTTATATTAAGAAGGATATTAGATAACATTTAATTCACAAAAATACAATAAAATTTATTAATGGCATTTTTTAAGTTGATAATAAATATCATTTTATATTGGAATAATTTCTTTAAAAATTCAAAGAATTTGTAGTTTTATGAATATTCACAGTGTCCAACTTATGGCAATGGCTCATAAGATAATAAGCCTGAAAACACATCCATATTGCTACAGTTCCGAAATTGTGGTTCCAGCCTGGTTCTAGCAATAAGACTTTGGACATTGAGGTTCTAAAAGCTTTTCAAAGCGCTCTAATAAAGAAACCAAATATTTAAATGCAAAATGGCATTTGATAGCTCAATGTTGCATCTAAGCATATTAAAAAAACTTTTTACTCTTAATTAATACTCTTCACAAGTTAAAGTTTTACTGATACGATGTTTAATGAGCCGAGATTTCATCGGTAAGAGGTTCCGTTGTAAGGCGTCAATTTAAATAAAAGAGCTCTTATTATGGGTGTTTGCAGGTTTTATCAATTCGATCTATTATCTATTAAAATTGAATATGATTAATAAATATTAAACTATGCTAGTACCCACCTACACATTTCGTCTTAAGGACTAACAAATATATAATCCTTACTTTTATGTGAACACGCCCCTTATTGTTTGACATACTTATCCGTAACACTTTGTATACCCAGATCTTAGGATTAAAATTTACAAGGTATATAAAATATTAGAATATTTTTAGTTCAATGTTATTTTGGCCAAAAATTACTATTATCAGACGTAAATTTGCTTCAGCGAACGATTTAATAATTCTGTAATGGTTTTTTCGTAAACCATTGGCTATTATCAGCGCTATTGGATCTCTGGATGCTTATGGCGCTAGATTCGTTCCGCAAAAAGGGTGAAAAAAAAGTGGGTTGATTGACAATGAATAGGATTCTGAATGGAAATTTGATAAAAGACCCTTTTTTGATGTACACAAAATAATAAACATTATCACTGAACCTTAGACAAATCAGGATTGGCCACCAATTGGGGGAGGTTTAGCAATTTTCGTTACTAGGGGTTCGGATATTTACGCGACACTTTAACTTCCCAAAATAGAGGAAAATGTTTTTTTTCTCTTATCACAATTTTTACGGAACGAGACTCAAATTTTAATGGACTATCGGAGGAATGCTTCGCTATACGATAATTTTTTGACCCAGGAGAACTAGGTTGAGGGTTGACTTCGAGGGTTCAGTTATTTCGGGGGTCTCTCACACTTAGGTGTCTTCAACATCTAGGTACCGCGCGTCTTTCACCGTCCCCCGCGCGTCTTTCACCGTCCCCCGCGCGTCTTTCACCGTCCCCCGCGCGTCTTTCACGGTCCCCCGCGCGTCTTTAACGGTCCCCCGCGCGTCTTTAACGGTCCCCCGCGCGTCTTTCGCGGTCCCCCGCGCGTCTTTCGCGGTCCCCCGCGCGTCTTTCGCGGTCCCCCGCGCGTCTTTCGCGGTCCCCCGCGCGTCTTTCGCGGTCCCCCGCGCGTCTTTCGCGGTCCCCCGCGCGTCTTTCACCGTCCCCCGCGCGTCTTTCACCGTCCCCCGCGCGTCTTTCACCGTCCCCCGCGCGTCTTTCACCGTCCCCCGCGCGTCTTTCACGGTCCCCCGCGCGTCTTTCACGGTCCCCCGCGCGTCTTTCACGGTCCCCCGCGCGTCTTTCACGGTCCCCCGCGCGTCTTTCACGGTCCCCCGCGCGTCTTTCACCGTCCCCCGCGCGTCTTTCACCGTCCCCCGCGCGTCTTTCACGGTCCCCCGCGCGTCTTTCACGGTCCCCCGCGCGTCTTTCACGGTCCCCCGCGCGTCTTTCACGGTCCCCCGCGCGTCGTTCACGGTCCCCCGCGCGTCGTTCACGGTCCCCCGCGCGTCTTTCACGGTCCCCCGCGCGTCTTTCACGGTCCCCCGCGCGTCTTTCACGGTCCCCCGCGCGTCTTTCACGGTCCCCCGCGCGTCTTTCACGGTCCCCCGCGCGTCTATTTAACTAAGCCTTAGCTGGATAAATACTTTACTTAGATATTTCATGTTTATAACAGGTCTACTTAATAGCTTTAGCTTTAACTTCATTATTGATTTGTAAAGAATTTAAGTAAAACAATTATTAATGGGGTCAGATTATCAGAAGGGGTTCTGTAATAAATGGTGGTTTTCTAATAAATTAAAAATATGTACTACCACAGAACCGTTTCAAAATCTTAGTCTCTTACATAAAATAGGAAACAAATTTTCTTGGTAATAACATGACTTGCTATTATTAACCACAAAATCTACAAATATGGATGAAATCTAGACAGCGCTTACTGTTTGGAAAAAGTGTTTGTATATAAATATTAATATGTATATTGGTTTAATTAATTAATTTAAAATTTCTTCAAGTAGAAATTGCTAAAAGTATTTATTTCTTTATATTTAATTTGAATATATTTTTATAATTAGTAAATTAACAACGAACTTTGTTTTTACATACAAATCGCAATATATAAGAACACAATTCTTTCTTTTATATTACCCTTAATTTGCACTTGATAACTAAAGCAATTATCGTATTGGTTTTGATGGGACATAAAACTTGGTTCATTAAAATTTTGTTCAATTTATTAGCGATGCCATGACTGAACGAGCTAGTTGCTTCTTGGTTACCTAACAGCTTCAACAAAGTGCACGTTGTGTTTCAGATCAAGCTGAAAACGTTTTCTGATATTCAATTAAAAGCGACGAATAAAGCAAGCCCTTCTTCATTGCGACGTAAGGTTAGTTCTAACTTAAAACGTCGTAATTTAAAATTGGGGGTCACGTCTGAGCTTTATGCTGGTGTGATACGTCACCAAACAGACTTCTCGGAATTAGTGCGTCCAATACCGGTAATACCAACACCGGAATCCCGCTAACACCGACATTTTCTTTAGAACCGAAATTCCCGTATTGGACTAGGTCCAATACCGATATTTTGGTATTCTACACTCTAAAAAATTACCGTAATTTTTACGGTCATATTTGACTGTAAAATAAAATGTAAAATTGCTCAGTAAAATTCATAGCTATATTAAAACCAAATTTACAACAAGGATACATTTAAAATGACTAAATTTTAATTTAAAATTTTACGGTTCATCAAATGTTGATTTTACGGCAAGACTACATGTACATTATCATCTAGAGTGATCATACCGTTAGTTAAAAACTAAATGCAATCAACTCGTAAAATCAAAATTGCCAAAGCAGGTATATTTAAATCAATTCTTGAATATCATTTTATAAAAGTACTTAACTCAGGTTAAATAATTACGATCGCAATTATCCACTCTCTAATGAAGACGAATGCGTTTTTATGCATATTCAAATTGTCCTAATTTCACAAGACAATATTTCGATTGTCAACCAAAAGGGTTGTTTAACACCACCAGCTGAACTACAGAATTTGAGCAATACACGCAATCAACTGCCAACAAAGACGAACTCTCACATTAAGTGTTCTTTGAATAAGCTGAACTTATTCAAATGGCTTAAATGGCGTGTCAGCGTCTGCAACCAACAAACATATTTTAATTGAGGTAAACTAAAATCATACCTAAAAAGACGATGCATTCCAATTCTTCAACATAAAACCATTCTCGCGTAATCCGTAAGTAAAATTATACCTCTATTAGGATTTACACAATAAACAACTGAAAAATATTTCATTAAATTGCACTTTTAAATCAAATAAACCGTTAATAATTTTACATCTACTGTTCAACTCACGAATTATTACAAATGATATGTAAACCATTTGTTGGTTGACGTGGGAATTAATCAGGAAGACTTCATGCACCCTTTTCCATAAAGTAGAACCACCCCAGTAAGACACTTCTTCCCCTTTTTAGCCAAGTGATAATTACCGGGGTACCCCCAGTAAGGCCCTTCCTCCCCATTTTTCCCATGTGATAATTACCGTTCCTCTCCTTTTTCCCATGTTATAATTACCGTGGTACCCACCTCCCCCTTTTCCCCATGTGATAATTACCGTGGTACCCACCTTCCTCTTTTTCCCATGTGATAATTACCGTTCCTCCCCTTTTTCCCATGTGATAATTACCGTTCCTCCCCTTTTCCCCATGTTATAATTACCGTGGTACCCACCTCCCCCTTTTTCTCATGTGATAATTACTGGGGTACCCCTCCCCCTTTTGCCCATGTGATAATAACCGTGGTACCCCCTCTCCGCTTTTCCCATGTGATAATTACCGTGGTACCCTCTCCCCTTTTCCAATGCGATAATATCCGTGGTACCCTTTTCCCCGCAAAAATCACTCAAACTCGCAGTCGTACCTAAACCCCCTGTACCCCTTTAATCCCCCTGTATCCAATGGCTGATGCATAAAGGCCACGGGACTAACGTACGCTGAGAGAGCCACGGGACTTTCAAATCGGAACGACCCCGAAACCCCCCACCCCTCCCCGTTTCCGAAACTCTCCGGCCTTCTGAAACTACCCCATACGATCCCCCCCCCCCCAACTCCAAAATTAGCGGCGGAAAGAGAGATAATTTCGGGTGTATTGCGGGTTGGGACAAACACGGCCCAACCCTCAGGGGCGACAGATTTTGAGAAAATAGATAGTCGAACCACCTCAATAACGAAGCGAAAGGCAGTCTCGGTTTCCCTCTGTTCCGCGGGTCACTTTTTCCTCGCCGTCCCCCCTTCGCTTTCCTTACTGACTAACCAAAAGCTCGAACGACGACGACGACGACGAAGTGGTTTTTATAATATAGATAATGTTTATTTTCCGTCGATTTTTAGTTCCACATCGATATATATATATATATATATATATATATATCGAAGTGGGACTTCTGCTATGGACGGAATGTCGTTAAGCGTTGTAGTTTGTTCGTTTGTCGTGGAAAGCGACGATACGGTAGATGGAGCCACGAAAAATAATTTATTTATAATAATTTTAATTATTGGCGACACCGGGATTCGAACCCAGGTAGCTGCTGCCCGCGTAATCTACAAAACCGAAGCCTTTACCTATCAAGTCACACCCTCCTCTTACAATTCACGCATGAACTTTTAGCCTGGAACACTTTTATAGTTTGTATTTGGCTAGATAAGTTGTCGCTCCTTTTTTCGCGTTATTTTACGTATATTTACGGCGTTTAAGGTCAAGTGAACCTCAAACTTCACCTCTCCCCCCCCCCCCCCAACCCAGTGGATTTTCCACGAAGGGTGACACGGGCGTGGCGGGAAGTTTGAATTACAGTGTGGGGCTACACAACGTTTACCGATGGCCAGTTTCAGGTCTGTCGAAAAAAAACAAGTGAATAAATTCATGGGTATTTTATTATGAATTTGCGAATTTACATGACTTTTGGTGCCTAAACTACCCAAATGTTTGATATAAATTTCCTAAAATAAACCCATTTTAATCCCAGTTTAAGAATTTCTTTAAAACATATTTCGACTAATTTCAATAAATTAAAAGAATTATGTTCGTCGTGTTTTGCTTACCTATTTCACCTTTGATACTTTCCGTCTATCTAACGATAGGAAATCACATGGCCTCAACAGCTTTTTTATTGGTTAATTTGGTTTGCCCACCCGGGTATCCTGAGGGTGGGCGGTGGCCACTCTTTAACATAGGATGGTAAATTATATATCAAACGATAGGAAATCTTATGGCCTCAATAGCTTTTGTATTGGTTTGCTCACCCGCATATCCTGAGGGTGGGTGGTGCAAACTCTTTAACATAGGATGGTAAATTATATATCAAACAATAGGAAATCACATGGGCTCAACAGCTTTTATATTAGTTTGCCCACCCAGGTCTCCTGATGGTGGGCGGCATCCACTATTTAACTTAGGATGGCAATTTATATATCAATCGATAAGAAATCACTTAGCCTCAACAGCTTTTGTATTAGTTTGCCTACCTGCGTCTACTAAGGGTGTATGGGTTTGCCCACCCGAGTACACCGATGTGGAACTAATATTCTGGCCTGGGCCGACTTGTTATCTTCGCTCCCGTTGCAGCTCTAGGACCTGAATCTGGCCCCTCCCCTTAAAATTCAATCAATTCCAGGCGGCGCATTATTGGCTCCCTAAGTATTACGTCCTCTTGACGCAATTGACATTCGCGTGAGTGACGCGTTAAATACGAACGCCTCCTATTACGTTTCCTCCCTCCTTTAGTTGACTTCCCTGGTTAATGATGCGTCGCGACGGACGGAATATAAACATTATCTCTATATTGGTTGAAAAGTTATAATAAAAAGACTGCTACTTCATTGATTTGTAATTGTTTATTTTGATTAAAATATTGGGAGCTTTCGGACCGTAGTCCTTCGTCAGCCACTAGTTACAAGCTAAGTAGCAGTCATTTTATTATAACTTTTCAACCAATTTACGCAGTACCATGGATCAAAACTTTAATATTCGAGATTATCTCTATATATAAGTAGATTAATTCTTGGTTTACTAAGCGCTATAAAAATAAGTTTTTCAAACTGAGTCTTGGTTTTTTCTAGTTTTTGTGCACTTCAAATACAATGAACTAGTCCATACCGTCGGAATATTTTATCCAATTTAAACATTCTTGAAGTCAAGTTAAGGGATTAAAATAATAAAATATATTGAATTGTTAGCTTCAGAAACAATGTAATCGTACCAAACAAACAACACTTAATGGTGCCTTTGAACTGTTGATGGCCCATTAATTGTTCCAGATAAGATATAATAATACAAACTGTTATTTGCCACAAACTGATTGGCACTTTTTACCGTTATTTTGAACTATTTTTTATAATTTTTCCAAGAAACCTGCTGTCCAAATCACAATTTCCACTACTTAACGTTCAAATTTTTTTTATAGACTTGTTTTAAAATTGAACACACTAAATAGGAGCGCAATCAGTTAGTTTCCATAATCCATTTTTAAGCTGATGGTTCTATTCGCCCTTCGCAAAACAAAATGCACTCTCTATTTACTCAATTTTCGTAAACTGGCTAATTTTATGTTGTTTCACGAGATAGCTCTAAAACTTGCCTTTTTAATTCTAGCTCCGTTCGGCTCGATCTTCTACGAACCGTGACAAGTGGGGACCCTCTTTCTACTATAGCTCGACCCAATAACACATCTACGGTCTGTAGGTTCTGTCCTCGCAGGTAGCCAATGATATTAAAAGACAGCTAGTCAAAATGGCGAATCTGTGGCACACGCGCGATCACTGGTTAATTAGGCTATTCTGGCAATGGTTTCCTCCAATGGGGTAAGAAAATAAAGATGTTGATCTTGGACAAAGGGGAATATTCTTAACACCTCTGCTCGCCAAACAAAATGATCAATTTATTATTGTTAAGCCTTGGTTTCGTAAGCGTTTAACAGAAGTGATGTTTAAATATTATGAGTGATGTAAGCGCCTTTATTGAAAATTTTCATTTACCTTCTATCTGATTAAAAGTTCCACACTTTTAGGTTTTTAATTTCAAAATAAAAATGCGAAAACGTTTTAAACATTTATTTTTGTGTTAAAAGTCTAATTGTTTTTCCGATGGATTTTCTGAATCTAAACGCACACACAATTTTTACATTAGTTTGTATAGAACAAATTGTAAAAAATATTTCGTATATATTATATATTTAAACAATTTAAAGTGTGTTTGGTTACATTTGTTAAATATGAAAAATTGTTTCAAAAAATTAATTCGTACAAAGTCATTTCAAAGTTCTAAAAGTAAAAATTGTAAAGTATTTCATTCGATATCTAAAACTTATTAATTATTTTTAACAAAAAATAAATTAACTAATATATTGAAATGCAAATCGTGATTTATAAAAGCCTAATTATTTCTTTAAGAATACCAAGGATTTCGCATTCGATAACTATGGCGGTTCCATTAAAATTAGCGTATCGGTTCAAGACTTTGTTCCATATGACGGAGTTCAATTTATTAAAGATACCTCGACTGAGAGGATAGCTCCCATCTACTTGCTCTTGGTTCATCTTCAACAAAGAGCATGCGGAGTTTCCAGTGAAGCTGAAAATGTTATCTGGGAGCGATTTCAAAGCGACAAAAATAATAAGCCCTTCTTCATTCGAATCTACTGTTAGTTCGAATTGTACGACTCCTGGCTTTCCATTCCTGCCATAACCAAACATTGTGCAGTTGCTGTTAATAACCGTACTAATTGCCCTGAATCGCCCGGTTTCACCGTCTCTGGAAATTCTAAAGAAATCTGGAATTCGCCAAGTTACGAATAATTGGTATTCACCATTTTCAGGATAATAAGTATCGTTTGATGATGTATCAGGATTGTTGTTACCATTGGAATCAGGTAGCTGTACTGCCGTACATTTATAAACAAAAATTGTAATTCCGACTAAGACATTAAATTGATTTATTAAAAGCATTTCGCACGTGGCTCCAACAATTTCGAATGTGAAATGCTGAATGCAAAAATTTCCTTATATGCATCTTCAACCGGATTTAATGAAAATTTTAAAACCGACGCTTAGCTTTAAGTAAAGTTCTTTCTAGGAAGGAGTTTCTTTATCAGCATACATTTTCGAATAAAGAAACGTTTGCTCATAATGCGTAAATAAATGCCTAAGATTTTGTTCCGGACAAACGACTGACGTCAGAACAGTTAAACATATCTGAGCTAGTTGGAATTGCTTATCTATCTGTGATACGGAAAAGAAATCCCGAGAAATGAATTGGAAAATAGTGTGGCAATATGCATTTCTTTTCTTTCTTTACGAACATATCTTAAGACTGAAGCCTAGTTCTGATTATACAATTATTTGGGTCACTTAACTGTATCCAACTAATTGTAAGCAAGAAAATTGTATAGTGTGAACAGACAAATTGTAATTTTCTTGCTTACAATTAGTTGTATACAGTTAAGTGGCCCAATAAATTGTATAGTGTGAACTGGGCTTAATTGTTCATACCGGTATTGTACATAATAGTCTTAAGCAAAATCCATTTCCGAAAAAGAAAAGTGGCTGTGACGTTCTACCTAAAAAGGATTCTCAAAAGTTTTAATTGATTTAAAAATAAAATTTAAAATTAATTACATTTTTGTGACATTTATTAATATTAATAATAAATAATTTGGTCAAAAGTCTTCGTATATTTTGGAATCCACTTGAGTATTGTTCAACGCACAATTTTTTATAAAGGATCCATAATAATGCTACCTTTACAATTATCGAACTAACGGTTAATCATTCGTATATGGTATTTTTTGGGAAATGTTTATTTTTTTTGACGCAGTGACTATGTCGCTTAAAGCGTATCACGGTTAAAATGGTCCTATTGTTTAAATTTGTTGTCCAATATACATATAGCTCTTAATTCATTCCACGGAGGTTCGAACACAGAGGGAACCATGGTTCGTCCGATTTTATTGAAATTTTACACACGGTAAATTGTGGCTAATGGAGGGCCAATTGTGAAATTCTAGCCTAATATAATGAGTGGTTACGAAATTATAGACCCCACGTTTTTAAGGTTTCGTTTGCGCAGAAGTCGTACCCCTAATCGTTATGGTGAATAACATTTTTGCGAATCTCGTCTCTAGGAAAATTCATAGTGTTAATTTCTAAAATGCTAACAAAATATTGTATCTGTAACGGTTATTTAAAAAATCGAACATTTTTCAAAATATTTAGTGCATGGGGGGTCAAATTTGAGGCCAAGTACTGAAAAAGAGCATACTCCGATTTTAATGTTTCCTCTAAATATATTGATAGCCATAAGCCTAAGGTTTCATATGATATGCAATATGTTGGCGATATTGGGGCGTTAAGACCCAAAAACAAAAAAAAAATATTATTTTCATGAAAATGAGTGTTTAAGAAAAAACACCATATTTTTATTCAGCTCTGATAAATTTCATTTAGATTGAACCTCCGTGGAATGACCCTTAAGTAAAATTTTATTTCTGGAAAATTTTATCGATTTGCAGTCAATCATTGACCCTCAAATAAGAGTAGAAAATCGAAGTATGGATTGGAACTTAATGATTTTTGAAAGACAGCTTTGTTATTTGAGGACTCCACGTATACTATCCAAATCATGGTTGTTTGAGATTTTAAAGGTGTTCTATTTATGGCTGATTAAACTTTTACTTAGAATATATTTTCACAATTTTTACATTTCCTTTTGGACGTTTACATCTTTTTTAGGTTTAACCGAATCTTTAATTCCTTGTTGCCAAAGGCAATTTATCACATTTTTTCTTGTATTACCTTCTTTTTTTTAAAATTGGTTTCGTTCTGATCATATTATTATTTTGGTTATTTTGATCGAAATACGTTTTTCAAGTCACGCTTTTCTGCAAATGACAAGGATCGGTTCAGTGTGCCTAACAGTGAGATTTCAAAGTTACTTAAAGTGTAGGTCGATCTTTACCAAGGGTGTAAATAGCCGTGCCACAAACTACGATCATTTTTCTGCGTTTGCGGATTGCGATTCGACGGTCTTCTTTCGGGCTCGTAACAATAACAATGACTCTCTACCATTGGGTTCACCACGTCCACCTTATCCTTCCTCTACTATACTGGAACCTCGTGCTTTTCCTTCCTTTCCTTTTCCTCCTAGTGGAATTTATCGTCCAAAAAGATTTTGCCCCCGCGTCTTGGCTGTCAACCGTTAATTAATTTTGACGGTCAACACCCCACCAATGATCAACCTTTCGCCAATGATTATCTTCCCGCCGACATTCACCACCCCGCCAACGATCACCACCCGCCAACGATCACCATCCCGCCAACCATCACCACCCCAGCAACCATCACCATCCCGCCCACGAACACCATCCCGCCAACGAACACCATCCCGCCAACGAACACCATCCCGCCAACGAACACCATCCCGCCAACGAACACCATCCCGCCAACGAACACCATCCCGCCAACGAACACCATCCCGCCAACGAACACCATCCCGCCAAAGAACACCATCCCGCCAAAGAACACCATCCCGCCAACGATCACCACCCGCCAACGATCACCATCCCGCCAACCATCACCATCCCGCCAACCATCACCCTCCCGCCAACGAACACAATCCCGCCAACGAACACCACCCCGCCACAGGGGCGTATTAACCATTAGACAAAGTAGGCACGTGCCTAGGGCGCCATTTTTCTAGTGGCGCCAAAACTCTGATAAAGCCCCACGGTCCATGTACTTGGCTTGCCCCTACTCAAAATAACGCCGAAAAGGTTTGGCGAAACTAAAATATATTTATTTATTATAAACCGATACGCCCCTCCTTAGCTGACCAATGCCAAGGGGCACCAAATTTTTCTGTGCCTAAAAGCGCTGAAAGGGTTAATCCGCCCCTGCCCCGCCAACGATCACCACAGGGCCGGCTCAAGAAATTTTATACACCCGGGCAAGGGGGATTTTTGGCGCCCCTTTTATTTTGAGACTAAATTAAACTACCCCACCCCCGGTAAAAAACATAACCATGTCCATGTTATAAATTTACCGTTTTCATAACAATAAATAATCCCTTTAATCACTTTCTCAATACTTTGTGTAAATAAGCAAAATACTAGTCTCAAATCCATGGGTTTAAAAAGAAACTTAGATCATGAAAATATTCTTAACCCCAAACGTACTTCAATACCTAGGGTCCCTCCTACAGGCTACCACTCCTAAAAGCATATGTAACATAATTACTCATAAGTATGCCACTAGCATTATTTCTTCACTAACGGTTTGTTTCACAGATATTGCGTCATACATACCCTTCGTAATATTTGATATCATATTTTATGTCATATTTGACGTCATCGAATCTCAAATGCCGATAATACCGTCGCCATTATTTTAGTAAACAAACCGGTTTGAACAACCAAGGCTTGGGAGCTAAAATATAGTGTCAAGTTCTGCTAATGTAATTATTTTGCCAATTAATTAAGTTCTCGGAGACTCACGTTCTAAAATAAATTTGCATTGTCAAATAAAAGAAGCAGGTTTATTGGAAAAAATAGTTGAAATTCAGGTTGATCTTTTCTGGCGCAACTATAAGGTTGGAGTCTTTGCAGATTCTTTTGAGCCTAGGCCTAACTCTTCTAGGCTTGGTATGGGATTTAATAACGCTGGTGGAATATCCCACTTCGACTACTTATTTCATTTTCGGAAAGTGATCTCTGAACCGAACCGTATGGGTCATTTTCCTTTTATTTTTCTAAACTACTCAGTATTTAACTTCATCCGCACAAACCGAGCGAGTTTATAAATTTTAGTAAAGCTACATTGGGCTGACTAAAATTCCGACGCAAAAAATTCCTTCTCAATTTAGAGGTTTTCCATTGGCTTAAATAAATATGTTAGTAGCCAATAGTGTGATTCCCAAAATTACTAGGATGAATAAAAAGGTTAAAATCTAACGTAGTCCACCTTTTTACTGGTTCGTGGTGAAACAAACCGTTAGTGAAGATTTTTGAATGGAATAAAGGTACAGTGGCATACTACTGAGCAATTATGTTACATATGCTTAAAGGTACGTCTCTAAAATATTCATATAAAGACAGGATATAAGCCAAATTATCTTAAACCAAAGAATAACAAACTTTGTTAGTCCTGATGAACTAGCTCTATAGTCTGTATGAAACGTTTGGCCGGTTTTGGGCCTATTTGATAGAACGCTTTATTGCTTTAACAACTTAATTAAAACTGTATTTGGCGGGATTTTTTAAGGCCTACACTTAAGAACTTTTTTAAGCTGTCGCTTTCTTTTCTGCTTCAACGGCTTCTCTTAATTTCATTTTTTTATAATCTTAATTCAATTCAACGTGTCTCTAATTAATATCTATCTAACTAAAACTATTTAACTGAAACTAATAAATGGCTTTCTGCGCGTGCGCTTAAAATAGAAGTGACTAACGCTAACCACGGACACACGACAGATTAAGGGGGAAGAATACAGTAAAACCCTCTTTTTCGTTCAACGTTTAACAATTACATAATTGAATTATATTTTTATTATTAGGCTGAACCTTCCTCTAGTGCTTAAAATAATTTTGATAATTCTGTTCCTGTTTCTCGGCCTTTTGGAGTCGCACCGGGATCTCCGGTGCCAGCTGTGCCCGTTTTATGTGGACCGCTGTGTTCCCGTCGTTCCCCTTTAGGAGCTCTCTCCAAAGGGTATGACTCTTTACCTACGTAGGTAGGGTGTCGGCTGGAGTTGCTATAGCATCCACTCTTAATCCCACGGCTGTGTGCGAAGTGAGGATTGGTTCACCCATTGCTGCACCTTCTGCTGGGTTGAGTGGTTTGCGTCAAAGGTGCAACCATCAGTAGTAGGGTACTACTACCCGAGGGGCTAACCACTTCCCGTAATCGGTGTTCACCCTAACTGTAATCTTCGGTAATCTTTTGAACTCATTTGTAATCCCGTAATCATTTGTAATTTTCGTACTCATCTGTAATCACGCGTATTCATTGGAATTACCCCGTACTTAATTACTCATCTGTAACAATTTTAAAGATTTGGGTTGCCTGTTTACTCATCGTAATCATTATGTTCTCATCCTAATCATTCTGTACTCATCGTAATCGGTCTGTACTCATCGTAATCATGTGTACTCATCTGTACTCATTATTGATTACGTAATTGGTGTACAGGCAAATTCTTACTGGCTAGCCCCTCGCTGGATTTGTCACCTGTCCGGGCTTGGGGACGCTGGCGTAGGGCACTATGATGATAGGCTTCCGGTGGTATGGCCCCTGTTGCTAGGTACACCGGGCTAAAAATTCTGACACCCTTCTATTCTTGTACTATCGCCCAACCACTTTTTCTTCTTCATATTATATACCCTGGTTTATAATGAAAATACCAGGAAAATGCTTTATCCGTCAGAACTATGGTTTATTTACTATTGTAAAAAAATAGTCGCAAAAAACGTTAATCGACGATGTTGGACATTTTGGTTGGTAAAACAGTTTGTATTTCCAATTAGCTAAAGATTTTTCAAATTATGTTATGCTTTCATTAAAATTTTTATAAACAAATCCGATTCTTGGTAAACCAAAAAGGCTCACAACTCAATTTCGGCGCCCCTCTCAAACCGGCGCCCCGGGCAGTTGCCCGGGTTGCCCGGCCCTTGAGCCGCCCCTGGATCACCATCCCGCCAACGATCACTACCCCGCCAACGATCACCACCACGCTTATGATTTACTCTCCGCTATTGACTAATGCTTCTTCTCATCTGCTACCGCGCGGTTTGGTAATAACTCACTTGAACATTCGTTCTCTTCGTGCTCATCTCCTTTCTCTTCATCAAGTCTTGCTTGACTATGATATCGATGTTCTTGAAATCACCGAAACTGGGTTGGAACTTGGTTGGATGACTCTATCACCAATTTTGTGGTTAATATTCCTGGCTACTCTCTCTTTCGTCGCGATCGTCAAGGTAGACGAGGCGGTGGAGTTGCTCTCTATTATAAGGATTTTCTACATATGTCATCTGTTAATGAGCACGCCACTAACCTTGAGATACTTATTTGTAATCTATTCCGAAAGCATACTCGTTCGATATCTATCTCTATAGTGTATATACTTCCTGATGCCTTGGCAAATTACTTTGAAGAACTTGGTGTCGCTGTTGATTGAGCTATCTCTAGCCTGGATGGTGACCTTATTTTATTGCGGGACTTTAACTTAGATGTTTTGCAGCCTTTTAAGCTAAAAGGAAAACTCCTTAAGTCTGCCACGTCGGGACTTCAGCAACTTATCAAATCTCCGACCCGCATAATTTGACTAGTGCCTCACTTATCGATCATATTTACGTCAGCCGCCCAGACAAACTTTTTCACAGCGCCGTTGTTTGCCTCGGCTTATCGGATCATGATTTAATTTAATGTATTCGACGGGCTTTAAAACCTGTACGGATTTCCAAAATAATTATAATTCGGTCCTATCGTAATTTCGACGCGGATTCATTTGCCCATGGTCTTACTGACTCATTACCCACTATACCCGACGGATCGGTGGATGATTTGTGGATGTCTATTCTAAATTCCTTGACTAATACTTTGAATCATTTTGCGCCACCTATTTATCGACGGTGTACTCTGAACAACCCTCCGTGGTTCAACTCAGAAATTCGCAAATTGTCGCATCAGCGCGATCTTCATAGATCTCGACGCTCTGGCCCGAATGCTGTTTTTCACGAAGCTCAATATCGTTTTTATAGAAATGCGGTTAACGCTCAACTTCGGTCATCCAAGAGTTCTTATATCAAGCGCGAAGTCGATCAATCTCAGGGTAATTCTCGTCTTCTGTAAAAAAACTATTAAAAAACACTTCACCACTCCTCGGCCTTCTATTACTCAATTAAAAGTTGCGGATTTCGTTCTGGCGACCCTTTCGAAATCGCGTGCGCGCTTAATGAGCATTTTACTTCCATCAAACCCTGGTCGAGTGTTCTACCTTTATTGGATTCCAATCGAGATCTTTCTTTCAACTTTGAACGTGTATCGGTTCAGGAAGTATTTAAATGTTAAAAAAGATTTCTCCCAATAAAGCGACTGGATCGGATGGAATCTCGTCTAAACTAATTAAAGGAGCGGCGATTATCTTGGTGGATCCTTTAACTAAATTGATCAATCTGAGTTTCTCTACCAGGTGTTTTCCCACTGACTGGAAGATTGCTCGTATCTGCCCCTTGTACAAGGGTAAAGGTGATAAATTGGACCCCAACATGTATCGGCAGCTCGCTATTTGATCGGCCGTCTCGAAAGTTCCTATCTCAAGTCGTGCAATACTTGACGGACAATAATTTACTGTATGCCCTTCAATCGGGGTTCCGTCCAAAACATTCTACAATAACTTGTGTCTTTAATCTTGTCGAAGATATTTTAAATGCTTTATCGGGTGGCCTTTTTGTTGGTGTCGTCTTCCTTGATGTTGCTAAGGCCTTCGATTCTGTGGACCATAAAATATTACTAAACAAATTGGAGCATCTCAGCTTTTCACCTCTCTCACTTGCGTGGTTCGAATCCTATCTAACTGGCAGGAAGCAATTTGTTTCTGTTGACGGGCATTCTTCTGATCAGGCGGATTCTACTGTGGGGGTTCCGCAGGGCAGTGTACTTGGCCCCTTGCTGTTTTCGCTACATATTAATTATATAGCGCAGGAGCTGGATCATATTGTAACGCATCTCTTTGCTGATGACGACGCTACTCTTTCTATATCAAATACCCCGCGTGATTTAATCCGAATAATGGATACTGACGTTTTGAATATGGATGGCGCTTATGGTGACTTGCACTTATCACTCCAGAAGAACAAGTCAGTCTTTATGTTGTTTGGATCTCCCCATACTCTTTCGCATTTTCGGAATATTCAAGATTTACCTAAAAGTGGTGTTACGCGTGTTTCTTCTGTGAAATATTTGGGAGTGTACCTTGATGAGGGGCTCACTTTTACCAACCACGTTGACTATGTCTCGAAAAAGGTTAATCAGCGTCTGTGGTGTATTCGTTCGCTTAAGCCATCTTTAAATGTGAAGTAATTGAACACACTTTTTAAATCGTTGGTGCAGCCGCTTTTCGATTATGGTGATATCTTTTACTATGCGTCCTCTGAATGTTATTTACGTCCTCTTCCAGTACTGCAAAACCATGCTGCTAAAACTGTGGTTGGTGCGAAGCGTCAGCCTTCCGCAACCCTTGCACGTGATACCCTGAAGTGGATGACTTTAAAGCAACGTTATGTGTACCACCTATTAATCTTTATGTTCAAAATTTATTCTAATCAAGTACCGCCCTATATAACCTCACATTTTCAATCGGTTTCAACAGTTTATGACCATGTTACTCGCTCTAGTGTGGCTTCTTTTTTCCTGGAAACTCTATCGGCCACTATCCGTAAACGGAGCCCGCGTTCTAGGGGAATCTCCTTGTGGAACTCTCTTCCCCCAAACCTCTTACGTGAAAATTGTCTTTTAAAGAATTTAAACGCGTTATTCTTGATTTCGTGTGTACTTGTTGATTTCTGTAATGTTTTAAATTTGTATTGTTTGTTGGACCCAGTTGGAAATCAGTCTCTGAATGAACTGGATATCCGAATAAAGCCTTATTATTATTATTATTATTGTTATTATTATTCGTATCTACGGCTAAATCGAATTGTAATTTTAAACGATTATCAATGAAACCGTAACCAAACTTCGTTTGGTTACTGTTAATAACTGTACTGACTTCTCTGAATGACCCAATATACTGATATTTTTCTAAATTAAATCAACTGGAATTCGAAATTTAATGGATATTGCGTACTCATCCGTGTCAAGAAAATATGATTATTTTGATGTTGTAACTGCTGAGGCGTACCGAGGGTATATGGCACCCGGTTAAACATTTTCAAAATAACGCCCCCTATATACAAAAAAATATAAATAGCTTTGATATTTGAAAGATAAGAGTGCGCCTGGTTCAAAAAGTACCCCCTGAACCTGTCTAGGTACACCTCCGTGTAACTGGACTGATGTAAGGTAAACTATTATCAAAGTGAAAATGAATCGTGGACAATAGTTTTCGCCTGCCGGTCTTAACCCGGTCCATAGGAAATCTGGAAATATATACATATACCTTTCTTTTCTTTTCTTTTTGTTTGCTATTCTTAAGGCATGCACTTAACTGATTCAAAATAGACGACCTAGTTTCAGTACCGCTTTTCTATTTATATATATAAGGATTAAATTGATAACCAACGGGTTTGCTAAAATAATGATAAACAAAAAAATAAGATGATGAACTTTCCTTAAGCCGATGGACCTGACTTTTTGAACCACATAAGAAAGCGCCTAAAATTTTAAAGAGAGCCAATGTTTGATAAAGCTAGCTGTTTGATAAAGCTAGCTATTTGAAATCAAAAATACCGTAGGTAATATATGAATCTCTATTGCCACAAAATGTCTGAAAGCACTGAAATCTATGATATAATAGTTCACAACAAAAATTATGATAAAGTTATGTGAAAGTTAAAAATAAAATTTTAAATTTAAAAATGAAATAACTTACTTTCTTCAGAATTTGATTTTAAATGTTTCCCATTATTTTTAATTAATTTGATTATCTTCATTATTTTCATTAATTATAATTAAAAAGGGTACACATAATTACAAATTATCTTCAAATTAATTTTTTAGATATTACATTAACGAAGCAGTGGAGCTTTTGCTTATGAACTTTTGGCGGTATCGCCATTTATGAGGGTTAGCAAAATTGGTCAACCATTTCCAAGAAGTGTGGTTCAAATATTTCAGAAGTTTCTATATTCGTAAACACGGTGATAAAAATTATATGTTTTTTTTTCCCCAGATAGTTTTAATATTTAGAAAAAAAATCTTAATTTTATTAAACCGTTCAAAGAAGAAAATGTTTGCTTATGTTCTTAAAACCCCTATTTGAAGGGTCAGGATATTTAATTGTAGTTAATTGTCGCTAATTGAAGGTCAGTCGGCTGTGGTTTACGACCCAACATTTTTGAGCCAGAAATGAAACGCTACAGCAATAAAATTTAAAAATTTCATCCCGATTTTCATGATGCCTCTACTAGTATAAAAGCAAATGCGATCATACTAATTCTGCAGGCAAGAGCAGGAAATAACAAAAATTCATTTAATTTATTAGTCCTTTGAGTCGACCGATATAACGAAAATCTTCATCGTGAAAATATAATTTAACAATTACTAATTTTCGAATAAAACATAGACTCCATACAGTAATCTGGCGAGAGCAGTCGGACATTTTTTGAAAGAACTACAGACATATATCATATTATAATATATTTGATATGACATTTTAATATCACATTAATCCATCTAATTCAAAATGACGGTATAATACGCCAAAGACAATTCCTTAGTTCAAAAATATGTTAGCCTTTACGATCTCCGTTAATTCATAATTTCTTAATCAGTTTAATGTATTGCTAACGGGAAGTCATAGTTTTTTTATAGTAGCTACATTTAAAATCTATGACAATGAGATTTTCTGTTAATAAATATTTTAAATTTATTATCATCCTCATATTAGCTATTAAAGGATATATCATTTTTAATACTAGCGGCCGGCAGGTCCACGGTGGGTGGGCACTTATTTTTTTGAGTACCCGCAAAAGTAGGGCTCGTCGTTCGGATAGGACATATCTTTTATATTCATATCCGAAAATTATCCGGGTAAAAACTTATTTGTTGCATATTAAATCGTATAATAGTCGTTAATAATATCCATAAATACATAGTAAGCGCATTGAACTTATACAAATAAGGTTAATGCAAAAATGACGACTATCAAGGTCTCTATTTGTGCAAGATAAAGTAATATGTACCCACCATTTTAAAGTGGTTTTTAAAGATCCGTCATAATGCTAATATTATTTTTCTCTATAAAAATATTTACATCGTCGATGTCGATGCACTTGGGAAAAAATTCTTTGTTGAATGTCAAAATGAATTTACTATTTATAAGCGTTTTATCGATCTTTAGAAACTTTCACCTCAGAGAATTTAAGTTAGTTAATTATATTTTTGCAATTGGAAGTAAAAGTTTTGTTTGTATTTTGACAGTAGTAGCACTCGCGTGAATGTTGAAATTTAATATAGATCGGTAAATTTTATTTATATTCTCGAATGCTTTATAATAAAAAACCTTGCGTTATCATTATTGTCATTATTAGATCGGTTTTATTCCAAATGTGAAGTACAAGGCGAATAATTCAAATGCGTAAAATGGAAATTGAACTACAGAGACTGCATGAAAATCTCTTTTTCAAATATCGGTGAGTTCATTCCTGCATTATTTACTTTTATTTAATATAAATTACCAACAAAATTAATTCATGTTGTGGAAATGATGTACGAAAAATGGAAAACGGTGACGAGTTATTACGACGAAAAAGATTATTTGCTTTATGTCTAAATTTAGTGCTTCCAACGGCCAACTGTTCAGATCATTCATGTTGTAATTTTTAGATATCGGAAGATAATTTGTAAAGCAGATCACGTTTTCTTTTATATAATCTTTTACCAAAAATCTGATCCCCAACTACATCTGATTCATAATCGTAAGAAGCCGATCTGAACCATGCGCTTTAGTTTATATTAAAAGATTAAGTTATTTGAATTGTATTACAACGTATACACTGAATAGTTATCTTAGATAAGCTAATTAAATTTTGAAAGGATTAATCAAAGAATATATAAAAGCGACGAGTAAGAGTCATCTGATTTCTGATCACCTTCTATCTGCTGACTTACATTGAACATTCTTAAACAAAAATTAAAAAAATAATTCTTATAGATGTTTCAATACGACCGAATTTGTCATTGCCATTTTAGAAGTAAACATAAGCTATAACGCACATTCATTATTATCTTAAGGTTTAAATTGAATGTTTTTCAGGAAGGACAAAGTCACGAGGGTCAAAAATTTATAGTTTCATCACTTGTTTCTTTATTATATAGAGCTGTTAATCTGAAGTAGGTTTAATGAATAAATTTGTTTCATGAAATCTTAATTGCAGCTTCTATATTAAGAATTCTTGAAAATGATACTTTTCTTTGACAGTGCTTAACTAGATTTTTTAACATCTAATTGTTTTGCCAAATATTTAACAGTTCGGTGCTTAAAATTATGAGTTACGCGGAATTGCGGTCAGTACATGAGAATAAAACAGCCATGAAATACAGCGAGGTCAGTTGATATCAATTTAAACAGTTTTAAGCGATTTTCAAAATATTCATTTCTTTTCTGTTTAGGAAGTTGACATAATTCTACTTCCGTTCGGAATCGAGGAATCCGCTTCTAGCGCCTTCTGGCATTACACTTCCACTTTCCTTTTGGTGGAGACTCTCTTAGTGTCTGGACCTCCTCGCCTCGACGAAAAGTTTTCTTCTATTTTATTGGAAATGGATAGTCAAGTTAGTAGATGACTGGGTATTTTATCATAAATTAAATTGAGTTAAGTTACTTCCCACGTAGCACAGCACTACTTGAAAGTCGGATAAGAGTCATGTCGTTTTTCTGACTGCAGGTGACCCTAGCCCAGAGGAAAAATATGTGATAGTTTTTGGCAAAGTTTCCTTTTGTCTTATGACAGTAGTTAAAATGGATATGAATAATTCGGGCTTTCTGGCAGTCAATTTTAAAATTCTAATTGCGGACTTTTAACGACTACTAATTAGGATAACATTTTTGATTTTGTAATACCACCTTCAGTTATAGGTTTATGGAATTTTGGTTTAATTTTACCTTCTTTTTCCCAAATTAGTTAAAATGGAGGAGTAACTAGAAGACCAAGCGACATATTGTCCAATCTTTGGGATTAAATGTTCAATTTTAATGTTATACTTCAAACGAACCTTAATTTTGCGCCATTGTCGATAAAAAAGAGCATTGCAGAGTTAACATTTAAATGTGTGAATTAAGTTGGCTTACGTCTTTCTACATTCAAATATTTTATAAGCCTATCATGTTGCAGCCATAATGCACACAATTGCAACATCAGTCCCGAATTTGGCACCCGAGACTGAAACACATTTAACAATCCTTTCATCTAGCATCCGTAATGCACCCAAATGTGCCGCCCAAAATTTAAGTTTGCACCAAAAGGCTCTCGCGTTCTTTTAAATTTGAAATATCGCGGGCTAAGTTAATGTAGCCCACGACTTCTGGTTGTGCAATATTAAACCACCCCATAATGTTGCACCCATCACGCACCCCAATGCTGCGCCAAAACCAATCTTAATGGTTATTATATTTTATTAAATATTTCAAAGTTATTATATTTTTCTAAAAACAATTTGTTTAAGAGATATTTCTGATGTTAGTAGCCAATCAAAGCGCAGAAAATCCAACTAAAACGCGAAGTCCAACACATTCCAGTTCGCCTAGATGTTTTATTTGTGAGGTTGGAATATTTTCTCCAAAAGCTCATAATGGACTGAATAATAAACTCTGTACTACACGAGTGCTAAAACGTTGTACTCATTTGTGAGGCATTCACTTGAGAAACCAAGAAACCAGAAAACATTTAAAAAACCTAATTAGGAATATTAGTCTTTAATGATTTTAAATACGTAAAACTTTATCATTTTTGTACTCCGAATTTTCGTTTCAGCTTTTCACTTAAGTTGAATGAATTATTTATCGCGAATGAACAGAAATCGCCGCATTATTTTTAAGGGTCCTTTTTTCGGTTATTTCAAATGTGCACATCCACAAGTTACTGTTAGTTAAAAAAGAACTTATATAATTAAATAGAGGCTCCATTACGAATTTACAACTCAACTTAATTACCAAAATTTGCGTAGTACAAAATTAATCAACTAAATATATCAATATCTTTCGATAATCGAAGACCCGGATGCTGAAAAAATATATGCGACCATTGTGAGCAAACCATAGAAAACATAAAATAAACACTTCAAGTTACTGCTTTATTATTTATTTAAGAAAATAAAAATATTCCTATGGTTTAATTTAACACAACAGAAACTCTAAACACTCCTTATAGTATAGGTTACAGGAAGCAACCCTGGTTAAAATTTGTTTTCTAATTATACAAAGAAGGTATTTGTTTAGCTTTATTTAACTTAATAGAAATCACAAACACCTTTATCAATGAAGAACCTAAAAAGGTGATTGAGGATAATTGGATAGCTTGCAAAGTAAATGCAAATCATTTGAAAAAATATTTCGCGGATCGTGCTTGTAGTTTTCATCAAGCATCGGTGTCGCTTACCTAAATAATAATCTTATTGGTAGCCGTGCATTATCTTCGAAGGTTGTAGTTTGCATTTTGAAAATGAGGATGAGGGATACGGGGAAAAGAAGATATGCACGCTCTGCCTGAAAAAGCCGAAACGGGATCAAAAAACTTTCGAAGGGCAGACCGAAAAAGAGAACTGTCGAAACCAAAGGGGTGCCACCCCCAAACAAACGTCTCAAGTCTTCTTATTTAGAACCTAATAGTAAAATGGCTCACACAGATTGGACTGAGTGTTGACGAAGGTTAATTTCCATATGACTGCTCAAAAAGAGCAGCCAATCCAAAAATGAACAAAGAAGTAATTACAAAAGCGAACACTTGCGTTTTCGACAGTTTGGCTCCACTGATTTCCGTCCTATATTGCGATAGTGATTTGATGAAAGAAAATACAGATCATTCGGACATTCCATTTTTAGCTTTGCAAAGTCAATGATCGAAAAAGGGATACCTAGTAATTTATACAGACTAAAAGCCACAATTCTAAGCGACATATTTGACGCAGAATTGGTCATTCCTTTCAGCGCCAGTATTAACTACATATTTGCTGCTAATATAAACTTGCTATTCGAAATCCGAAGTGTTTATTGAAGAAGATCTTAAATAGACAAATTATTACTATAGAATGTGTAAATTGAAATATTTCTTCGATAAAGCATATTATAAAGAAAGTCAATAATTTAGATTCTACCGTCGCATGCGACAGCGGCGGTTCATCAAAGGTTTAAATCTTACTAACCAAATTCTAATTTATTTTATTGAAACCAATATTTTCTTCAAGATTAGATTGCGATAAGACAAAATTGTAAACCTAAATGTCTTTAGTTTTCAACTTAGAAGCGTAATAGGCTTTAGTGGCCCTAATGAAAGAAATTTAGTTTTTCATTATGTGTGCTACGCTTACAGGCTTAGTGACCAATGGTAGATTTATGATGATTTGATAAATAATTGTGTAGGAAACTATACGTACCTTATTTATCTTTGAACTTTATGATTAAATTATTATTTTAATTAAAAAAGCTATTTGTGCAAAATTAAAATTAAAGCGACGCATTGAGGTGCATGGTGGGTGCAACAAGATAGGGTTAAATTTTAAAAAGCACAAGAACTATTTGGTGAAAAACTAAATTTTTGGTGACTCATTTGGGTGCATTACGGTTGCTAGATGATAGGCTACTTAAATGGGTCAAATTTCACAATTCGCGGAATGCATTAATTGGTTCGCGAAATAGAAATAAAAAATATTTTAGGTTCCAGACCACTGTGGTGCCAAATTCGGAACTGATGCTGGGTTTGGGTGCATAAAAAGCTATTAAAATATTTGATTTTATGTGCCCCATTTGATCATCGATTGTGAAAAAATGATTGTTCGTATGATAGATTGCCATAGATTTTTGAACGAAATTCCCTAATCATTGTATAGCTTAAAATTAAAAAAGGTAGATATTAGTTAAAACCATTTTGAGTGTACAACAAAATGATAGGGTCGTTTTAAACAGTACGTATTAGAGCTTAATAAAGGTACACGCAAAATGTCGGCGTGTTTGCAATATTTCAGAAATTTGTAATTTTTTTTTATAAAATGTACGTTACCAATTAAGGTTTTTTTACATTGGTATTTTTAACTTTCGATAGTTTTGTCTATTTCTACTAGGTTTTTCTATTTATTTTATTGTTCATATCATCTTTATCAACGTTGATGGTGTTATCGCTTGAGCTTCAATCTGAAATGGAAAAAACTGGACTTATGAAATTTAAATTTAGAAAAAATCTGCGGGATATGAGACGTGCTTTTCAAAATAATGTTTTCGCTCTGATTGGCAATATATTTGCGGAACGTAAGTTTTTAACGTTTTGCTTTGATGTTTTAATTAAATACCAATAAAATATTGCTGAAGAGTTTCCTAACATAAACATTTATAGTTTAGTTGTACGTTAATGTTACTTATAACAGTCAGTCGTTTAAATATATGTTTTAAACGCGCTCTACTTTTTAGAAGCCACTCTTAAACAGTTAAGACATTCCATTTTACCACTTCTGGTGAATATATGACTCTTCTTATTATTCAGCCATCAATAAAGTCAAAAGGGTTCAGTCTTGGAGATGCTCTGTCGCTTTCTGGTTGTTGGGAGTTTTCGTCTTGCTCGTGTACATCGGCAGCTATTTCAAATCTAGCACGTACGCCCAAGATTTCACGACCCTTGACTCATTTGAAAATTGGAGAGATTTTTCAACATCATCGATGTTTCTTATTAACAACACAATGGCCTGGAAATGTTTTATTTTATGGGTTTGTACTTTTCCACACCTAATGTAGATAACGCGGTAATGTGTCATTCTTGGACCGGAATTTTTATATTAATTTAGTTGAAAAGAGAAAACGAGAAAAGTCTTTCCAATCGGCTTGTCGTCGGAAGCTTAGTTGAAGCATTGTCGGCAGATTTGTATATGGATATAGTAAAAGGAAAAACATGCTTTGTTGTACACGATATTTACATTGGTCCGCTGATAAGTTTCCTGGAGGATGATGACAAATTAATCTTGAAACACAATATTTACTTAAGCAAGAATACCTTGGAAACGGTAACATACGTATTGTTGATGAATAAGCGAATTATTGAAAATGTACAACTTTACGAAACTCTGAATCTTATGTGAGTGAGGTTTATTTAAAATTTGTATCTTACTCTTATATAATTACACCACCCTGATATTTGGGGTTTTATCCAGGGCTTCCACTTTTGATGTCTTAAATTTCCCTCTGACGATAATTTAATTTAACAAAAAATCCCTTTTATCCCATTTTTGGATTTGAAATACCCATTTTTATCTCTCACTATATTTTGAAGCTTTTAGTACTAATTTATATAAATATTCAGTTTAATTCTGAAATGAATTCCAAATATAAGGTTTTATTTTGTACAAAATTACTTAAATTTGAATAATTTTACAAAAATATATCCTCAAAAGTCGCAAATGGATATGTAGATCATGACTTTCATTATTATCTAACGTATTGGAAATTTTTTTACGTCTACAACAGGCTATGTTATCAAAAAAACTAAAAAATTCCTTTCTTCCCGTGCTAAGAACACTTTTCCCTCATTTCTCCCCCGCAAAATGCCGTTTTCCCTCACTTTTCCCGTATTCCCTCTTAAATTGCATTATTCCCTTTTAGCATTTTGGAAGGTTGAAAAATCCCGGAATAAGGAAAAAATTCCCGCATGTGGAAGCACACTTTTATCGTAAGCCACAGGGAGTTGGTTTTTTTCCCCAAGAAACCACAAATCACAAAGGTTTATATAAAAAACACACGAATTACAGTGCTTTTGGTTTTTTAATATAAAAGACGCTCGATGACTTAGGCCTAAGATGGTGCCTTGGGTATTAGCCTAGCTGATTATTATTATTATCATTAACCAAAGTGATTTGGTTTTTAATATAAATCTTGGTGATTTAGTTTTTTGAAAAACATTGAATTCCGCCATTAACAGAAAATGAAAATTGTGAGTTGCGTTTTCATATTTACTTAACGAAACACCTTATTTATTTTTAGTGCTAGAAGAATGTTTGGTCTATGGAAAAATAGTTAAAGGTGTAAATATAAAATCAAAGTAGTTTTCTCTTAAATTAAATTAATATTTGTCAAAATTTTAAAATACAATAGCTCTTTGGAAAATATGTATGCTGCGGCATATGATATTACTTACAAGGAGACGACCGAGGTGATAATCACCGATTTTGCTCAAACTCGGGTATAGTGTACACCTCCATGTACCTAAAAGCAATGCAAGGGAAAAGTTGCGACGGCTTTCGTTTTGCCATGGCAACCGAAAACGTTTTTGACAACATGATTTGGGATTTTTCCATTGAAAATAACATGGGAATCTGAAGGATTTAAGGGTCACCCCTGTGAAACCTTTTAAAAAATGAAAATTTTTGAAAATTTCAAAACCGTTAAAAAATATTTAAATTGATTTTAAAAATTAAATTTAATTAATTTTAAATGCAATTTGGTCAATTATAAATAAGTGTTTTATTAAAAAAAACTTTTTTATGTACAAACAGCGGATTTAACTTTATTTTACTTCGCTAAGTAAAGTATTGGTCAGAACGCTCCTGTCCGAGGCGATTACCAAAGACATTCAGCCCCGTTCTCTTCCATCTTTCGACACGTGACTCTTGACCCCGTTTAAAAGCCGGGCCGCCTCAACTCCGAGAGAAAAACATACTGCATCTTACCAAGAAACCTTAAGGCATACCCAACGCCCTCTTCTGGGTACTTAAAATTTTCCGAAAATTAAGTTTAACAGCTCGATTAATTTCTTGGTCTACTTCAAAAAAATTTAAAGCACTAAAAGCTTCGAGGCTCTATTAAATGCAATAACAATGGGTTCCCTACCTTGATTTGTCTTTTAATTCTACTCGAACTACGCAGACATTTCTAAATTAATTACACCAAATTAACTATAAAGTTAGAGAACAGTTTTTTTTTAATATAGCTAATACCCAAGGCACCACCTTCGACCACATAAGCAATGTTTGATCTATACAGAAAAATTCATTTTGAAAGAATTCATATAAATGCATAAAAGTTTGACACGAATTAGAAAGTCTAATTTTTCAATTGCTCTCAGAACTCTACAGCTATTTCAGGTTTAAAGGGGTGAAGTAATTTCGGTTAACAACCAAACGATAATTAAAAGAATCGTCTAGCGAATTAGCTATTAGTCATTAGTTTATGACGCCGCACATTTTTCTTTTTAGAATGACCGTTGGCTTTGAAACTAAAGTTTGGGAAAAGGCGTACCACAGAGAATATAGGAATGTGGACACACTTTTATGGCGACGACCATTTAAATTTTTAACAAAAGTCAAGATAGACAATACAAGAAGAGCATTTCAAATTTATCTCTTCGGGGTTTTGCTTTCCACGTTTGTATTCATCTACGAAACTGTTCTCAATTTTTACTAATCTGGAAGGAATTTGTCACGTTTTCAAAACCCTAACTTTCCGTAAATAAATTAAATAATTTTTAAAAGCCATCGTAGATACGATACGCCTGATATCAAGAGATTTCCATCGCTGTTTTTATATAAATTCAAGCCAATAATCGCGAAGAAATAAGGCTTACCACTGCCTTGGGGGTTAAAAATATAAGAAATATTCAATTTACTGTAAATTCTCGCCATAACAGACACACTTACTAGATTCGTAGCTGAAGCATTATCTAGCAGTGCACGTTTTCTAAAGTCCGTTAACGGGCGATGGGCAATTAGTTTAAATGGCAACCAAATTCAAAAACAATCAAACCGCCCTTAAAATTCAGTTTCTAATAAGTTATTTATTTGCCTAGAAATGCTCCATCTTGATACTTGAACATAAAATCGAAAAAGAACATAGTTTTTCACCGTTCTGGCGAATTATTCAAAACGTAAGACGAAATATAGTTTGAAACCCAGAATGTTTTTGTTTATACTTAGAGATTAAGACTATATGTTGAGACCTCACCAATCTGACTGACGAGGAGACTACCCGAGGTGATAATCACCGATTGGGTTGAAACTAGGTGGGTATGTAGACCTTATCGTAACATGAAATTTCACCAAGGGAAAAATTGCAGTGGGCATTAGTTTTGCCATGGTAACCGAAAATGTTTTTGACAACACAGTATGTATATTTTATCATTGAAAATAACAATTGATCAATTTTTACATATTTTGATCAAATTGACCAAAATTCATAAAAATATCATAAAATTCATTTCATTTGTCAATTTTTATCTCTTTTTCAAATTTCAAATTTCAAAACCAAAAAAAAAATAGATCAAAATTGACAAATGAAATGAATTTTATGATATTTTTATGAATTTTGGTCAATTTGATCAAAATTTGTAAAAATTGATCAATTGTTATTTTCAATGGGACAATATACAGACTGTGTTGTCAAAAACATTTTCATTTGCCATGGAAAAACTAATGCCCATTGCAACTTTTCCCTTGGTGAAATTTCATTTTACCATAAGGTCTAAATACCCACCTAGTTTCAACAAAATCGGTGATTATCACCTCGGGTAGTCTCCTCGTGAGTTTGAAGGGAAGGAACATTCTGGAATACCGTGAGCTAGATTTGGTAAAACGGTTAACGTCTCAACATATTTATTTTCTGTAAGTATAAATAATTACATTTTTGACCATTCAAAATTAATCGGCGTGTCACATGTGGATCACAGGAAAGCGTTAACCCGTCACTGCCCTTAAGCTTTGTGAATGCAATTATGAAGGTTCAGTTAAACCTCAATTTTGACTGGCACGAACTTTTTGAAGAAAAAGTTTTCACAATTTAAATTTATGTATATCTACCCTAATAAAACATTTTATTTTAATGTTAATACATTAAGTGTTACACTTCATTCATAATGTGTACAATGATTTCATATACGTATGCCATTTTAGTTTTCAAGACCTGACTTTTTCAATTATAATATAAGTTTTCCTTTTTTATTATTTTTTTTATAAATTTCAATTAGACTGAAACACATAAAAACTATTTATAATGACTGGCGATGATGTTTAGCTGCGTGATCGGAATTATACCATGACGTAATATGATAAAAATAATTATCTGATATTTAATTATAGACAAAGGTTAAAATTTAAGTTTACACAGTTAAATTGTTCCGATTTATCAACTGAATCGAAAATTGAAAACAAATAATATTTATCAGCTGAGTTAACATCTTGTTTGTCAATTCACCATCGCAAGTTTATTATTGAGTTGACGTTATTAACAAAATTTAAGTTAAGTTTTGTAAAATATTTCCAAATAATGTAAAGCAAGATTAATTAATATGTTTTTTTAATTTTTGTTAATTTAAGGAACGTAATAACTCTTTATATTTACAATTCACATGAAAATATTATTTGCTTAAAATTATTGTTGTAAAGTTATGTTTTATTTTTTATTTTTATAAGTGTCATTGCCGAGTTGTCACGGTGCAATTTGATTGATTTGATTTCGTTCAATAGATATGCAATATAAAGTTTTAAATTTTTATTGAATTTCCAATTTTAATTTAACTAATTATATCAAATTAGCGACTTCATAATGGAAGTAATAAAGTGTACGAAAGCCATATTATAAATCTTATTATTTCTTAATGAACAAATTAAATAATTTCTAACACAAAACTTTTATTGTTATTAATATTTCTTATAAAATTATTTTCTAGTTAAAAATATTTTAGCTTACTAGTATTTCTCAGCAGGTCTCTTTCAATTATATCGAAATTTAGGAAATCCCATTTTTATTCAGAGATCATTCTGTAATTCATTTAAATTAGTGGTAAATTTGCAATTAAAACTAATAGACGATATTAAAAACTAACATTTTATTTAGATACTATTAAATCTGATGGTGTTTTACCAATTACTGAAAAGAAATTAACCATGTACAATATCACCTAATTATTAAACTGTTATGATCAGTTAATTGAACCAATCGTGCCAGAATAAATTTAAGAAACAAAATAAATTTTTAACTAGCTAGAAACGCAAAATTGTTAAATTGGCTATTTTAAAGAATAGATCAGCCTCAAAATGAAAATACTTTTTAAAAAAACTCTTAATTTAATAAATTTCAATTGTCGTATTCTTGTACCACATATAATCAATTTGCTAACCACAATGTGCTTAATGTTATTATTAGTACTAGTTTTTTTAATCAACTTGGCAGGGGCTCAGCGTTTGGATAAGAAATTTCCGTTCATTTCATTTATATCCATATCCAAAAATTATTTGAATACAAACTTATTTCTTACATATCAAATCGTTTTAGTCGTGAATAAACAGTTAATCGAATTTTTTTATTAATTTCAATTTTGGCGGTTAGTTTATCCGAGCTCTAGGTTAAAACTTAAGGCACCACAGTAGACCCAAGTCATCCAGACAGAAATTCAACGAACAATTGTTATTGGCAGGAGTAAATAATAATAATAATCAGCTAGGCTAATACCCAAGGCACCACCTTAGGCCCAAGTCATCTAGCGACTTATAATGCCTTTAAACAGGTGGCTCCCTATACTAAATATTACCGTTCACCTCGACAAGTTCTTATGGGAAGGGAAAACCGAAGAACTCGGGGGAAAACCCCTTTCACCATTGGGAGAGAACTTGCAAACTCAACGCAGAAGGAGTAAATTGGTTGAAAAGTTATAATAAAAAGACTGCTACTTCTTGGATTTATAATTGTTTATTTTGATGAAATTGTTGGGAGCTTTCGGACCGTAGTCCTTCGTCAGCCACTAGTTACAAGCTAATTAAAATGTTACAAATATACGTTTTACGACCGCGAACAAAAAAGGAAAGATAACATTACCCCTGGTGGGCAATTGTTTAACAATATTATTTTTTTAATTTAAAACCTCCCCAGCCTTTAATGTTTATTGATCCTTCCTCTAAGTTTAAATTTCCCCTATCTCTAATAAAAACTGCTTCTTTAAAACACCTTTTGTACCAGTTTCCTTCTTGACATAATACTCTGGTCGAGTTCCATTCAATATCGTGGTTATTTTCTTTTTTAATGTGCATGCTTAAACCATTTTTTTCATCTGGTTTTTATACACAATTCTTATGTTCCTGTTTTCGTTTCAATAATTGTCTCTTCGTTTGTCCTACGTATATTTTACCACAGTTACATTGGATTTCATACACCACTCCTGATTTTTTTCTCATCTTCAGTTTTGGGTTTATTTTTTATTAAATTTGTTTTTAAAGTATTTATGGTTTTACTGACTAAATTAATATTTAAAGTTTTAATTGTCTTTGGGTTTTTTCTGTTATACCACTTATGTAGTGGAGAGAGATAATATGTTCTGATTTATCTTTTTTTATATTATTTTTTACAATATTATCGTCAAATATTTCATTTACTAATTTCTTTGGATAGTTACTATTTATGAATTGTTCTTTTAAAATGTTTTTGTCACTAACTGCGTTATCTGATATATTTTCAATTCTACTTTTAAATGCTTTTACAATTCCAATTTTTACCTCTCCGAGGGGACAAAGTCCCCTAGGAGGGGTTATACAACGACCGTGTCTGTCTGTGGGTGGGTCTGTCTGTCTGTCAGGACTGCGAACGCGTTCGCATTTTCGGTGCAAAGTGTAATCACTGCGTACGCAGTTTCTCAAAGGGTTGGCAAAACCACCGTGTGACGGTGAGCGTTAACGGATGCATTTGCGGTTTGGTTTGGATGGTGTTCTTTCGCTCACCGTCGTGACGGTTTGGTGTATTACGTTTTTGTAATGTTTATGCGTAGGTTGTGAGTGTTGAATTTGTTGTGTTTGTGTTCTGATGGTTGTGCATGTTGAGTCTGTTGTGTTTATATGGGCGTTTTCTCTCCAACTTCTTCTTAATGACTTTGGGACGGACCGAGTGCTGAGTGTAATGCTACCTCTCAACGTCCAATGGCAGGGTTTCCACCAGTTGTACACGGTATTCGTCTTAGTATCAATTTGCGATCGCATCGGGCGGGATTTGAACCCGAGACCTCCTGATTGACAGGCGGACGTTCTACCACAGAACCACCGACACTTGTTACGCCTTATTGAAAATTAGACCTTCAGCTTTATTGGAAGCGTATTTAATAGAGTAGGAAATTTTGGTTTAATTGAAATAGAATTGAAATTGAAATTATTGCATCGAAGAAATTCTAATTTAGCGTTTCTCTATTGATTAAAAACAAATGCGCCACCCAGGTTTCGAACCTAGACCATTCGGCTTGGCAGTCAAGCGCTCTACCACAGAACAACCGATAGCTCCTTAGGTTCACTGAAATTAAGACAGGCATCGTAAGCATAATAGGTAATAAAGTCTTTTTTTATTAATGAATTTATGAAGGCCTAATCTGGTATTTTTTAAAGGTTAAATCTTGTTTTAGCGCAGTCAGCCGAGATTAGAGGGTTAAAGGGTAGACCCTGTGGGTGGTCCACTTTCTTAACGACCTATATATAGTTCTGTTAATTCAAAGGAGATAATTTAACGTTAATTGCTTTAAGAGCTGGCGGTTAGTCAAGTGGCTCTCTGTGCTTTGTTGATGGTAAGGTTTTTGCTTCTTGTAAATACATTTGGTGTGGATATTTGGATATCTACGATTTCTAACGCAGTCAATGATTTCTTGGGTGTGCGAGTCATTATATGATATTGGAAATTGGACGGCATTGGTCTTTTTCATGTGGTATGCGTCACAACGTCAACAGGAAGTGAACGAGTCGTCCACTACCAGATATCTACGGTATCTTCATCAAGGGCGAGTGTTGAAATAAAATGAGCGTTAAAGATGCGGCAAGTATTTCGTAAGCGAGTAATTCCAAAAAGCCTCTGTAGATATTTCTTTCATTAAAATTTGCTTCGTATTATATTTAACTGATAAACTTGTTCTGTAAAAGGGTTTAATTCAATTGTGCATTGTTATAGTACGTCTAACTTACTGTTGTAACTACTTAACTTATGATATTCTGAATAAATTAAAATTGGTCGTTTCGTCTCAATTATTTTAATTATAATTAAAATTTTATACCGGGCGGGATAGAAATGGGTTAATATTTTTAACAAATAACTCTAAATTGCGGAGATATATCTTTAAGGGTTATCTCGAGAAATTAATACCACTAGGGACAATTCTTCCGAGGAGAGGTATATTTTGGCTTGCCAACTTGTTATATTTTTCTATGGGAGGATTGATAATGTAAAAAACATTTGGCGTGGGTAGGCTTTTGATACATTTTACAGGTTATGACCTGGTTTTTGTGTTGTACCAGAACATCTAAAAACGGTAAGGCTGCGTCCTTTTCACTCTCGAAGGTAAATTGTATATTTTTGTTGATGTTATTAACTATTTTTAAAAGGTCGTTCGCTTCTAATGTTTTATTTTTTATCAAGAAGATAACTAACATAAAAAACAAACAAAATTTTGGATGCAAAATTTTGTTTGTTTTTTTATATTAGTTTCCTTTAGGATACTATTTTCTATGTATTCCATTACTAGGTTGAGAGCAGAAGGAGTGGTTCCGAGTTTTCACCCAGTGCCACAAGTTGGGATCGAACCCGGCTCCTCTTGCTGCGAGGCGAAAGCGCTAACCACTCCGTCACCCCACACAAAGGAGTCTGCGCTGCTACCTTCCGTAGTGTAAAATACGGTGGGATTTTGAAACATCAACAGTATTTAAGAAAACGGTGTGCCGCGCGACCTACCACATTTTATTAGCATTAAAATTTCAAAAAGGTTTTAACCAATAGCTTGGCTGCAAAGGGCCGAAAAGTACTCTGGGAAACTATTTGTTTTCTTTAAAAATTACTTCCTTTGCAGCTGTTTAATATTAACAAGGCTTATCGTGTTTGAGTGAACGGTATGGGTTTAGAAATTAGCATTTGCCAGCTTTAAACAATAGTATGTAACATTTTAAGACGGTACTACCAATTTTGATATGTTTTAAAATTGAGAGCAAATACTTATGCGAGACGTGGTCAAAAACTTTTGTATGATCTAAGGATAGCAAGTTTGTCACTCGAGTTATGGCTAAAGTGATTAATGACATCCCGTATAATATTCAAATTTGATAAAATTGTTTTAATTGGTCTTCATGAACAATTGTTTCCATAACCGTACTTACAGTCTATTTGCCAGTATTTTCGCTATTATTTTGTAGTCGACATTGAGTAGGGAAATAGGACACCAATTACCTTTTTTTGTATATCAACACTATTATTATATTATTTTAAATCAGTTACAACTACTTGTAGTTCTTTCTTCGTGATATCACCTTCACATGCATTTTTTTTGTTCATCATCGAGTTGAGGAAGAATTTTTATGTACGTTGAACAGTCCGCAACAGGTTGAACGTCATAAAGGTTAGCGTAATAATTTTTAATTTCCAGGTACAGCTCGGGTTGGGAAGTGGTTTCTAACCCGTTACTTTTCCTTACAGATATCAATCTATTAATTCCATTGCATTTTTCTAATCGCTCTAGTTTAAAACAAGAGTATCACGCAGCGACAGAAAAATCAATGTTGGCCCGGACCATCATAGCCTCAGCTTTTTCGGTTTGTAGAGTCTCTAGTCTTTTGGTAAGTATACAATCCTTTCGATAGCAGAAATATTTACACTTTCAATTTTATCCAGCAAGTCACCAATTCCGTCATTCTTTTCAGTTGTGGTTTTGTACGTATATTCCTTTGAGAGCATTTTTATTTAGGGACTCCCACCACTTTAGTTTGTCAGCTCTTTTATTGGGGAACGACTTTGTCCAAAGGTTCCAGTTATATTTGCATATTTTAATCAAATGTTCGTCTGTTAAAGGCCGACTACATAAATCTTCGGTTTACTCTGTCATTCACTGGGAGTAGGCTTACTGCAATACACGTGTGCCATGCAGTCAGCCTACTTCCAGTGAAAGACAGAGTAAACCGAAGATTTATGTAGTCGGCCTTTAAAAGTGAGTTATTAAAGCAGCCTATATCTGACGTATACTTCTGGCAAGTCTAAATTCATATAAACACCTAAACGGTCGGAGCTAGAACCGCCGAGCCTAGTAAGGATATTTTTAACAAACGGATACAATCCTGGTCGAGACGGGCTTGCTTACTCGGTTCGCCACTCATGGCCCACATCATCGTATTACCATCAGGGTTTCTGGTTCGATAAACGTATGACCTTGGTCCCCTAGTCCGATGGGAAATCCCTGGTCTGGAACTTTACGTGCACCAACCCTCTAGCCTCGTCCTACTTGGCGTCTTCCTCTTCAGCCCGCCTCTGGGCTGCAACCCAGGCCGAATTGCGGAAGAAATCAAAATACGCGGGTTTGGAAAATCGGTTCATCTTCACTGCTGTCGCGGTCGAAACCCTGGGCTCCTTGGGCGGGATGGTCTGGCCTTGAGCCATTTGATAGGCCGTCGGTCGGTGACTTTCCTTTTGCAACGGATCGCCCTCGCGGTGCAGAGACGCAATGCGGCCTCAGTACTAAACACTTTCCCTCCGGGCGCCGCACTCGGTGATTATTTGTACTGCCTGCCCTAAGTTCGTGTTGGTGTTTTTTTTTGGGGGTTTTGTACTATTGGTCATATTTGTTAATACACTTTCAAGTTATAAATATCTTTAAAATAATTTAAAAAAAAATTATAACGATAAGTAAGGATTTGTAGGCATTTACAGATATTATTCCTAGTTTGGAGGGTGTTAATGCGGTCGAGAAACGTTAAGAGCGTACAGTTAAAATCCCCGATTAACACAATGTTGTTTGGGGAGGTATCCGAAATGTCTTTATTGATGTCTTAAAATTTTTTAACAGCTTCCGAATTAATTTGTTGTACATAACAATTATTGGAAGTGTGTTTGTTTATGAAGGTCTCTTGCCAACAAGCGAAAGTTACTCTCTTCGGTTTCATGTTGTCAATTTCTTTCAAAAATTCAATAGGGATCGTTAGCCCTCTAGTGTTAGGAGTTAAAAATACTACTTTCAAAGAATAATAATTTAACTCAATTTAAATGTCTAGATATTAAAAAAAATACTTGTAAACTTTCTTTACCTTACTGTTTTTTTTAAGGTTTTTGTAAGTTTTCTATTAATTTAGAAGCAAAAACGCGAACAAGTAAAGAGACCAAGAAGTGGGGGAGTAAACTAAGCTTTATTGGGGAAAAATATGCGGTACTTCGGCCGATAGGCCTTCAAGGGGAAAAACTTAATTAAGACTAACCGACAGTTTGAATTAATTAATTTAGTTATCCTGATTTTCACATTATTAATAATAATAATATTATATTATTAATAATGTTATTCTTATTCTTAATTTTATTTTTATTAATAGTATTGTTATTATTATTTGATTATTATTTGATTATTATTTTCATTATTTGATTATTATTATGATTATTTTTATTATTATTTTTATTATTATAATTCTGTCAAATATTATTCGTATTATACATTTTATCGTATCTTATTTCCATTTCATAAATCAAGGGTTTTAAAAATTCATCGCGCGCACTTTCAAAACTAAAAATATCACTACATTTCAAAATGGCGCCGATTTCAAATCGAAGTCGTCTATGAAGCTTATATATTTTATGGTGAATATATCAAAGAAGAAAAACTCGCCTAATGAATGAATTACACCTTTATCGCAACAAAAATAAACTAAAGGAACGTACAAAATACTGATAGAAGAACTAAAATACCAGCCGCTGTTGAGCGTCTCCATCTCGTAAACCAAATGGGAGTTTTACTGCAAGCCAAATCCTTACTCGCCGCGGCACAACTACTACGTGGGTTTGCGGCAAAATAGGCTAAAACGGTGTTTTCAAAGTCCAAATCCCGCTAACCAGCCCCACGAAATTGAGGTTGTACGTTATCATACTAGTGAAAATCAATTACAGCTTGCCTTACAGTAATTATGGATGGTCTTCTATCTGGATGTCGTTGCTCAAAGATCTCACTCACTCGCCGTAGATTTCTTCCACCTTCCGCATAGTAAATGGCCACTAGAACTCTGGAATATTGAGACATGATTGTTTACGACAATAATGTTACATAATTTGTATTACAGTTATTTAAATACTAAATAAATTTAAGGTTTTTACTGACCTTTAAACCTGTGGTCTATATATCTTCTCGTCTATCAGGGTTAAAATAGGTTTCGAATAAGACTAGATGCAAACACAGGTCTATTAGATTAAAAAACTAATAGGAAAAGTCAATAGCTAAATGAGCCAGATTGTGGTTTCAAAAAGGGTGCCACGCCTCATTTCAAAACGATGAATAGGGTGAAACGGTTCGACACATTGGCCAGCAAGGTCGCCAGATCTTACGTAATTTAAATCGCCTTTAATAATTTAATTTATTAATTTAATTTCTTCACCATTGTCTCCTCGATTTTTCAGCGGTGTTTATTGCATTAAGCAACAGATTAACAAATTTCTGACTTTCATAAAGTTACACTACTCTCCCAATGGAATTAAAAAAAAGTTATTTTAGCTTGCAAAACTTGTCACTTTTTCAAGTCGTATTTTGTCAGTGAAAAAGACGTCGATTTTTTTGCGCCAACGCTATTTGTACGTTTTCGGTGACTCTCTACAATTTTCTCATAGACAACTTTCTTATAGCACCTAGCGGTTAAAATTTAAATTTTCAAAAAACGTGAAAATATTTTTTGATAAAGATCTAATTTTGGTAGAAAGTGTCCCCCGGCACGTTTAATGTACAGTGCAAATTTCCACTTTCTAGAAAACATAGTTTTTGAAAAAAATCACTTTTTCGAGCAAAAAAAAAACCCTTGTACTGTTCTTCGAGACCTCATTTCGTTAGCTAATAGCCTCGACGAGTCGCTCGCCGTCGGCCGAACGTCTCGTCCGTTTCCGTACAGTCACATCTGCTCTCTCGAGGGCAGGGTGCTTAACACGAACTCTCTCGCTTCTAATGTCTTGCGGCAACATCGACTTTGAGAAGACATTTGACCGGGTTTGTCACTAGTGTTCGTACTTTTGTCCCCGACCTCGACCCCGACCGCGACCCCGACTGTCGCAAATCATGTCGGGGTTTTCCATTTTTCGGGGTTATGTTTTCGTAGTGTAATTTTAAATTTTCGAGCCGACGCACCCCGCTAAATCCTAAAAATATAAAATAGATAATAATAATAATAATAATAATAATAATAAAATGCTTTTTATTGGATATCCTTTTAAATCACAAGATTTGTTTACAAAAGGGTCCACAACTTTTAAATTAAAATACACTTATAAGAATTTAATAATTAGTTACAAAAAAGTAATTTAAGTCAATATATCAGAGATGGCTGCCTTGAACTTATTTATACTATCAAGAGTTTTATATTTATAATTGATACTATTCCATAGCTTAATGCCGTTAAATTTAGTGCTTTTATCTCTAAGAGATGTTTGGAAGGTTTCAACGTAAAAATTATTATCAGCACCCCTGGTATTATTCAAAATAGAGGGACATGAAAACCACTGCAGTATGTAGTCAGTGGTTCGTAGAGTTTTCACTCTAAACATAAAAATAAGTAGGGCTTGTTTATAGGAATAAGACAGAGTATTAAAGTTAAGAGTTGCGCGAGCTTGTGTACAAGAAGATCTTTTAGCCATTCCGAGAATCAACTTTGTGCCAGTATTATGAAGAATTTCTAATTTATCCAGGCTGGACTTAGAGGCATTAAAATAAATGATATTTCCATAGTCGAAGATTGGTTTAACAATTGCATCATATAGTCTTTTAAGATTGATAGGGTCAATAAAACATTGTAACGGTCTGATGGTCCAAAAACGTTGTCTAACTTTGGCAGCGATTTTTTCGATATGGTACGTCCAAGAGAGGCCCTCGTCAAACCAAATACCGAGGTACTTGAAAGTCTTTACTCGATCTATTTGAGTATTAAAAATATGTTCAATCGATTCAGCTTCAGTCTTCTTAGTACGAGACGGACTAAAAATCATAAATTTGGTTTTTGTCATATTAAGAACTAAACCCTTTTGCGAGAGCCTGGTATTTATGTAGATTAGATCTGACTCAGAATTTTGAATCAAGTCCTTCAACAGCATACTCATTAGCAGCAGCGTGATTAAGCGACTTATGAACATCCGCAGTCTAGACATTAAAGAGCATCGGTCCGAGGACACTCCCCTGGGGAATACCATATTTTACTGTAAGAGGTTCAGATTTTGCCCCTTGAAAATGAACTTCTTGCTGCCTATTTTCTAAGTAGGATTTAAACCATTTTAGCGGGGTATCTTGCATACCCATTTCTTTTAAAGTAATGAGAAGACAGTCATGCCGAACCGTATCAAAAGCTTTTGATAGGTCAAGAAAAATAACAACGATGAACCGTCCTTGATTGAGATTTTTAAGTATTGATTCATTTAAATGAAAAACTCCTGTGATTGTAGGTATCCCGGGCGAAACCCAGATTGATACTTATAAAAGCAGTTATTCGAGTTAAGAAAGTCATAAGATTGCCTATACACAGTTTTCTCACAGGTTGTTGATAGAGTTGGCAGTACCGATAGCGGACGATAACTATTGGGATTTTCAATATCTCCAGATTTATATGCTGGGATTATTTTGGCACATTTCCATTCTGTGGGGAAAATCTCGGACTCAAGTGATAAATTTATAATTCTCGCAACAAATTCAGAAATAATAGCAGCAAGGTTGCTTAGAATTAGCGGTGACAGATCATCAACGCCAGAAGATTTATTTGGACTTAGGGATTTTAATATTAAGAAAATTTCCTGTTCCGTTACCAACTTGAATGAGTTGAAGGTGGCAGTCAAGGTTGTAGAAGGAACAAAGATGCCTCGGTTAGGACTACCAGTAACAGCATTAATCATTAGTCTTTCAGCAGTCTGATTAAAAGTAATATTAAATAGAGTCGCGATTTGTTGCGGATGTTCTAGCCTTAATTGTTTGTCTTTGTCCAAGAGCGCCGGAGTATTGGTTTTAGTTTTAGAGTTTATATACGGTTTAACAGTGTTCCAGAAATTTTTCTGTAAATCACCTCCATTCTTGAAAAGTTTGTTTTGAAAGAACATTTTCTTTTCATGCCGAATCATCTTATAAACAAGGTTACGTTGCCTTCTGAATGGCTCGTAATAATGCGAACCTGGGTAGGAATTACTTTTCCTTTTCAGTACATCACGTACATGCATATTATATATAATTTTTGAATTGATCCATGGAGCACTGTTTACAACAAAACATTTTTGCCTTTTCGGCGCATACTTGTCAAGCGTGGTATGTATAAGATCAGTTAAGATTCGGATTCCTTGAGAGGAAGAAGTAAAAGAGTGTAACTGTGAGTTTCCATTGGTTTGAAGATCCCGCACAAAATTATCAGGATCCTTTTTAGTAAAATTTCTTATGGTACTGATTTCTTTGTGCAGAACACGCGCTTTCTTCTTTCTGTTGGTAATGATCATAGAATGGTCCGAGAAACCTATGGTAATGACTCCAGTCTGTTGGAAGCGATCCGGGTAATTAGTATAAATGTGATCAATAGTAGTTGCAGAAGTAGAGGTTATCCTCGTTGGAGTATCAACCAGTTGCTTGTAATCAGAAAGTGTCCTCAACAAAAGATTCGTTTTTGCTGATTTAGGATCCATATTCAAGTCGCAATTAGTATCCCCAAGAATGATTATTTCAGGATTTCTATATTGAAGTAACAAGTTTTCTAGATGGACTTGTTAAGTTTCACATGCTGCGTGAATTTCGTGGACTGGGGGTATATATATAAAGCCAATAATAACGCTAGCAGAGTTCATCTCAGAAAATGTAAGCCAGAGAATTTCCAGTGGAATAGCTTCCATAAAGTCTATACGCTCATTAATTATTTTTAAGGGAATATGATTCTTGGAGTATACGCAGATACCTCTACCCTTCCTACTTAAAGTGTTTAATCTCCAAAGATTGTAGCCACTGATTTCAAGAAAGTTATTTGGTTCGTCCTCATGAAGCCAGGTTTCTGTTAGTCCAAGAATGTCAATAGAATATTTTTCCATGATGACCTTAATGTGATCAATTTTATTCCTAATAATGCAAATGTTTAGATGAGCAATGTTCAAACCTTTATGTCATACTTCATCAAGAGCAATAGTTTCAGTTTGTTTATTATCCCTAAATGTTCAGGTCTCATGATAGATGTGTCATATTTAGATTCACAGGATATCAGATAGGATTTCCGCCAGGAATTTGAGTCCTTCTGAATTACGATTTGAGAGTTTTTGATGTCCAGATCTTTTAGGTGATTAGCTATATCCTCACAGGTTGTTTCCGAATCACAGTTGGCATATTTTGCAGAATCTACATCTTCGCAGGAACCCCATATTTTAGTACCCTTTTTTCGTGGGCGACAATAGAAGGATCCGAATGACGTTCGGCTGATGCCGCTGATGTGGTTCTCGCTTGACGTTTGACTCCGACTTGAGTCGACTTTAAGTTTTAGTTTCATAGCTGTCGTTGTTTCGGGCTCTCTCAGTCTCAGCTAAGGAGTGTGCAGCTACAACGTTTGTAAATAACTCGTGAATTTATTAAACAACTTATTTAAACAATTACAATGCCTAAGCTATAGACCTCTATTTTAAAATCTAACTATCTTATCTATTTTTACTATAGTCTTAGTCGATAATACAAAATAACGGTAAAAAATGCCGCCGATCAGTTTTGTAAAATATTTTCGGCCATTTTCGGTATGGAGATACAGGCCGGAAGGCAGTCAAGGCTGCCAGATTTCATTAGATCGAAAACGGCCAACTCTCTCAAATATTTTCGTTTTCAAAATGAAAATTTTACGGCGGAGCTAGCGACTAAGACTATTACTAATAGCGAGGCGTAAGACACTCAAGAACTCAGGTGTACATTTGCTATTGGAACTCTTATGAACTCCCCTGAACTCTAGAGAACTCTCACGTACTCCCTCGAACTCCCCTCGAACTCCCCTCGAACTCCCCTCGAACTCTCCTCGAACTCTACTCGAACTCCCCTCGAACTCCCCTCGAACTCTCCTCGAACTCTCCTCGAACTCCCCTCGAACTCCCCTCGAACTCCCCTCGAACTCCCCTCGAACTCCCCTCGAACTCTCCTCGAACTCCATCGAACTCTCCTCGAACTCTCCTCGAACTCCCCTCGAACTCCCCTCGAACTCCCCTCGAACTCCCCTCGAACTCTCCTCGAACTCTACTCGAACTCTACTCGAACTCTCCTCGAATTCTATCGAACTCCCTCGAACTCCCTCGAACTCCCTCGAACTCTCTTCGAACTCTCCTCGAATTCTATCAAACTCCATCGAACTCCCTCGAACTCCCTCAAACTCCCTCGAACTCCCTCGAACTCCCTCGAACTCCCTCGAACTCTCCTCGAACTCTCCTCTAACTCCCCTCGAACTCCCCTCGAACTCCCCTCGAACTCCCCTCGAACTCTCCTCGAACTCTACTCGAACTCTACTCGAACTCTCCTCGAATTCTATCGAACTCCCTCGAACACCCTCGAGCTCCCTCGAACTCCCTCGAACTCCCTCGAACTCTCTTCGAACTCCCCTCGAACTCCCCTCGAACTCCCCTCGAACTCTCCTCGAACTCCCCTCGAACTCCCCTCGAACTCCCCTCGAACTCCCCTCGAACTCTCCTCGAACTCTACTCGAACTCCCCTCGAACTCTCCTCGAACTCCCGCGAACTCCCTCGAACTCTCCTCGAACTCTCCTCGAACTCCCTCGAACTCCCTCGAACTCTCCTCGAACTCCCCTCGAACTCCCCTCGAACTCCCCTCGAACTCCCCTCGAACTCCCCTCGAACTCCCCTCGAACTCCCTCGAACTCCCCTCGAACTCCCCTCGAACTCCCCTCGAACTCCCCTCGAACTCCCCTCGAACTCTCCTCGAACTCCCCTCGAACTCTCCTCGAACTCCCGCGAACTCTCAAGAACTCTAATCGAACTCTCCTCAAATTCTATCGAACTCCCTCGAACTCCCTCGAACTCCCTCGAACTCTCCTCGAACTCTCCTCGAATTCTATCAAACTCCATCGAACTCCCCTCGTACTCTCAAGAACTGTCCTCGAACTCCCTCGAACTCTCCTCGAACTCTCCTCGAACTCTCCTCGAACTCTCCTCGAACTCTCCTCGAACTCTCACAAACTCCCTCATACTCTCAAGAACTCTCCTCGAACTCCCGCGAACTCTCCTCGAATTCTATCGAACTCCCTCGTACTCCCTCGCACTCCCTCGAACTCCCTCGAACTCTCCTCGAACTCCCCTCGAACTCTCCTCAAACTCCCTCGAACTCCCTCGAACTCTCCTCAAACTCCCTCGAACTCCCTCAAACTCTCCCGAACTCTCGAGAACTCTCCCGAACTCTCAAGAACTCTCCCGAACTCCCGTGAACTCTGCAGAGTTCGAACTCCCGGTGTACACAAAAATCTTACCCCTCGACTAATAGTCCCTAGGCTCAGAGGCTGGATTACACAAGATACACTATCTAATCTTAACCAGTAAAATTGGGTTATTTTTTATAATTTTTCTATTCTTAATAAATACAAAGAATTTTCCATCCCCGACCCCGACCCCGACTTGTTTTTCGCGGGGATAGACCCACCCCGACCCCGACCCCGACTTTATTTTGACCCCGTACGAAAACTATTTGCCACGACCACCTTGTTCGCGTGCTATCTCGTCTCGGAATTTCGAAATCATTTACAGACTCGCTACGAGCAGTAGCGTACCGACAGGGGGGCCGGGGGGCAGGGGGGCAAAGACCCAAAATGATTAAAAGAATCCTAGTAAACGTTGTTTAATCAAACCTTAATAAAAAATTGTTCTATAAAAAATATTATTTTTATTGTAAATTTGTAAAATAAATTTAAATTTTAAGAGTTTTGAACCGGGCGCCACAAACCATCGGTACGCCACTGGCTACTAGTCATCTTAGCCAATTCAGACTTCTGCGTCCGTTTAAATAACGCGCTCAGAGACCTTATTCCGTTCCCTTGCGGCATCCGGCAGGGCAGCCCTCATTGCCGTATGCAGACGATTTTAAGTCGTTTATACGCGATAATGCCAACTTCGATATCCTTCGTCATGTGCGGTGGTGAATTTAAAAAAATATTTCCTACTGTGGTCCGGCTCTTGGAAGGGCCGAGTGGATACTCCACTTGATATTCCTTCTCGTTCCCGCGGAGGCCTTTTTCTAGGCACCTACTTGGGTAATTCCAAAGGGTACGAAGCCCAAAACCGGCCTGAACGTCTTGTCCGTTTCCGTACAGCTCTGCTCTCTCGAGGGAAGGGTGCTTATCACGAACTCTCTCACATCTAATGTCTTGCGGCACAGACTTAAAATTCTTCAATCCCCAGCCGAATTTCTATCCGCCACCCCAGAATTGCTGGTCAATTTTCTCTGGAACGGCATACACTGGGTGTCCACCTCCTCGCTTTATCCTGACAAGCGCGCTGGTGGTCTCGGCCTCGTCAACATCGCCGCCGAGGTGAAACCTTTTCGCGTCCTTGAAGCTCTCTCTATATCCAACGGTATTGGAGCTACCATGCCTCGAGCAGCTTCCGCCGCTGCCATTCTCCGCGAGTGCGTCCCCGATTTTGAGTCGCTCGGAGCGCTTCTACTTCGGCGTACCCGTTTTCCTCTCGCGAACGCTTTTTTCGACGCTATCTACCTTAACTGGCATTCTTCCGGAAGGCGCTATTCTAGACACACGGTCACTTCGGACACCCTTCTATCCCTTCCTGTGCTAGACTCTCCTTTTATAGAATCGGTGCGCGGCGCTACGCTCTCCACCGCGTCCTACGGCTTCTTCGTTCGTTTGGGCCGAGTTCACGGCTCTGACTTTCTGGACACCGGATCAGGGTCTTGGCTTTCACCGCCAAATATCTTCCGATACTCTCGACCAACTCGTGGTGTGTTGCTCACCGTTCGGGAAGTTCACGCCGCCACAATTTGCTCTTTCCCCGGCGCGTTCGACTCTTCAGGAATCGTTCGTACCTTCACAACGCATGGCTACGTCATGAACTTCCCCTCATTTCGGGGTAAATCACGTGTTGCTCTCGACCACAACATTATTAACGACCTGTTTTACCAAGCCCTGGTAGCCAAAACTTATCGCGTACTGCGTCCCGTTTTTGTCGCTCCTCTCACTCCTCAGGGAGCTCTTGCGTCGTGGCGCATCTTGAAAATTTCTCCATTAAAAGCTCGACTGGAAAAGTGCGTCTAGTGGAGCGCACTCCACGGTGCCCTTCCCTGCCCTGCCCGTCTGGTGCACTTTGTTCCGGACCATCTTACGTCGCACTGCCCTTTCTGCCCTGCAGTCCGCAGATTTCAACATGTATACTACGATTGCCCAATCGTGCCCAGCTCATCTCCGGTGTCATCTACTGGGTACATAATCACACTGGCCACAGACATATTTACCTGGACGTCTTCTACCTGGTTAACACCCCGGGTAATCATTGCTTCGGCAATCTCGTATTCATGAGTGTAAAGTGCATTCTTCAGGATCGTTATTTAAACTTATCGAAAATTAACTTTTCTAGTCAAAATTGTGCCTTTTATACGCGGTGGTTGTTGAATAGATGCAAAATTCGGGTGCTGGCCAGGTACAGGTCGTCCAAGAAATATGCATCTCTCGTGAATGACATTAACAATTTAAGCCCTCTGGGCCGTACCAAACCTCGATTAACTACCATTTTATAACGAAAAACCAATTTAAATTAATATTGATAACATTGTATTACTTGTAATTTAAGCCAATAAAGGCCATTTTTGAAACAAAAAACTTTCTAGAATTGCCTGGCTATTGAACAGAATTAGAAGTTATAGTTAAGCCGTTGTCATCTCTCACTATTTCTCGTGTGAGGTGGTTCCTACGCGAGTGCTTTCACGGCGTTATAGAGAGATTTCGCTGTCTCGACGTGGAACGTATCGAGGCAGCTGGGGTTCATGTCTCCCCCCCCCCTCTCATTCCACTCGTCCCTATTGAGATTGTTTATTTGGTTTAAGTTTTAAGGGGGTATAAATCAATGGAAAATGCTTCTTACATTATTGCTATTTCTATCCAATTACTTGTATTCTTTAAATTGTTAAACGCCAATCTTTTGATAGGGTTTCTAGTTATGGTTTTAATAAATGATAAGACTTAACGAAAAAACTTAAAATCGTACAATATTAACAATTTTAAATGCATTATTTGAGACTGGTATTAGATGGGGTTTTGATTTCAGTTAACAGGAAATAATTTAAAATCTGTCGAGCCTTTGAAGCTTCTAATAGATTCTGTTTAAATATTATTTATATCAGCTTCAACACTGTAATTTGCTTACACTGCTCCCGAAAATTGAATAAATTAAAAAACGATGTTTAGTTAGATACATTTTATTTGTGCCTTACTCTACTGATGTGATCGCGATGCCTTGTAAGTCCTAACTCCATCTTTTAATAGAAAACGTTTCCAAACAATCACAATGTTTCCTTAAAATAGGTTTTTCTCACAATTCTAACCGAAAAAACTAATTAATTCGTGCAGTAAAAAATTGAGAGATTTGAATATCTGCCTGGAAAATTGTCCCCCAAAAACCCACGAATACTAGAATAACTGTTCAATCAAAATATGGCAATTGCATGATTCGTATAGTTCGTGTTTCTTTTACACGGACTTCAGAAAATGCAATTACTATACGACTTAATTGTACAGTGTTTTAAACATAATTTTTCTAGTTCAAAATTATACGTCTTGATAAGGCCTTACTGCAATTCGACATTTTTATTTTACACGGACAGAAAATGCAATTACACTAACGACTTAATTGTACGGTATTTTCAACATAATTTTACTTGTTCATAATTATACGTGTTGATAAGCCTTTACTGCGATTCGACATTGAAAAGTTACGTGGCATCAGCCAAAAAACTAATTACTTTCGTAAAACGAAGCTTAGATTATGCATTTACTATAATGATTTAATTATATTCTAACCAACCCTTTAATTAAGTTTTTTGTTTTCTATCGACGGTTAAGAACGTTTCTTGTACTGCTGGCCCTCAAAGCGTATATTACGCTGCTGGACCTCTGTACCCCTCAATGTTACGACTTTGGTTCAATGGCGCAATCAGTGGCGCCGCCAGGATTTTTTCCCACGTCGGCACTACAATTTGGGGCCCCCTCTTGCCAACCAATTTTTAATATATTTACTTTAACCATAAGTAACATAATAAACATAAGTATGACACTACCTATTTACCTAAAGCATTATTTTAATAATGGTCTGTTTCGCCATTGAAAACGTAAATTATTTTGCGACTAAAGACTAATAACTCTCGGCGAATTCCTCTTAGTATTTGGGTCATTCCATGACAAAACGACCTAGTTTTTTTTTAATTTTAACACCCGACCCCTTTCGATTTCGCCAAAATTTTGTATACAAGGTTTTTTGGGCCTAGGAAAACGATTTTGACAGTTTCATAACAATCGGTTCAGCCGTTTACGAGATACAGCATACGTGTTTTTTCAAAAGTTCGCCTTGACCCCCTAAATGTTTTCTAGTATATCTTATGACATAATTATCGCAAAATCACATGTAATACCTCATTTTAAAGACAATGCGCACCTTAATATGAATATTTAATCAGAGGTGTCATTTGACGTAAATGTCATTAAAATCTGGGCCTTTAAATAATTTGACCTTTGACCTTGCCCAGACACCTCAGTCGTAGGTCAACGATTTTAGCATTTTTAAAATTCCCACTATCGAATACATAATAATCACTCAAAATCTCAAAGTAATATTTGTAGTTTTCGAGATATTAATTTTTGAAATTTACCCCACCACACACAAAATGAAATACCAAAACCATTTATTTTTATAGTTTACACACCAATTAATTTTTTATTTACACAAAACAGCTTAAACTTCTTTATACATGGAAAAGGCTTTGGTAATTTTATTTTTATCGTGTTCTTTGATTTGATAGCCTTTCGAATTTGGTAAACCTACAAGAATTTCAAATGCACATAGAACATTTTCACTTGACACCCAACTGCTATCGATCCTTCTGGGCCATGTGTATTTGTCCGAAATACCAGGGGGACGCAAAAAGTTTACAAAGAAGTCTCCAAACTCTTCTGATACTTCCTCAATTAATCCAACGTAAAGTTGGCCTTTGTAGACGCTGGCTACCAAATTTCCCACTTTAAAGTTTTCAGCCTCTTGATTTCGAGTATCTGACAATTCTAAAGTCGAAACCTTAACTGTGGTTAGCGAATCGTCATTAGATAACGGAGAAACCATGATTTCATTTAACGATTTCGGAACGAATTTATGAAACCCTCGAGTTCCTTTTACTGTTATGGCTTTAGAAAACCTTTCTTTTAAAAGTTCCTTTTGTCGCTCAATTTCTTCGTTTTTAACATAGATGAACTTGATATTTTCGAAGTTTGATAGGCAGAAATTAAACATATCTGTTGGAGTCAAAATCTGTCCAGTCACTGGTCGCTGAAGACTGACTCTTGCTGTTTTACGCTTCACTGTTCCGCAAATTCCGTCACAAGGTCCCTTGCCATGAGATGTGGCAAAAAAATGCCATTCAGCGTCCAAACCAAAATCTTGTTTGTGGCAACAGAGATTAGAAAAGTTGTATTTGTTTTTATACTGTCCAGCACATCCATCCGTAAAATAAATTAGCTTTCTAACATTAGGAACATGTGTTTTTATATTTGGAATTAGATAAGTTAAAAAACTGTGAACAGTATTGGTTGTATGTGTTCTGGTATCACTGATAATACAAAAATTTAAGTGGTTAAGTTCTCCGTTTTCGACTACCCTGAAGTAGATTACGAAGGGATGCACTGTCGCTTGAGAATTGTCCCAATGGAACCCTTGTGCTTCGTCTTGAATTACGAAGGAATAGTTCTCCGCAAAATCACCGAGAACAATTACGTCACCAGGTTTTAGAGTTTTTTTGAGGTTTTTAAGATAATTAGATTGCGACTTAGATGTGTAATGATGACGCGTTAGTTCAAGTAGTTTAATGGCCAAAGAGTCGAAAAAGTTTTCAACACTCTCGCTCAAGGTCATGAGCTTGTCAGTTGTCACCCATTGCATGAACTTTATATTTTCAAAATCTTCTAAAAGGTTCGTTAAATATTCATTTTCAAGTAGACCATTTTTCCCAGGACAGTCCTTGCACACCCTCATCATACAATTCCTGTTTTGAGTGTCACACACGGTGAGCGCCATGAAATCGATATCACATTTTAAAGGACAAGGAGACGGTAGAGCTGATATCATTAGCTTGACATTTTGGTGATAGGTGCAGACACACACTGAATGTGTACCTGACGAACCTGCTAATACACACCAAGGTGGTCGTAGATAACAAAATGACGAAAATCCTAACGTCAAATCATGCTCTTCCTTGAATTTGTTATAGAGCTCTCTCAGGTTCAGCAGTACAAGCCTCTTTTGATGATGTTCTTTTTGACCTGTCTCGTGGTTTCTAACTGACACAAACTCCTTTTGTCCAGGTGTCATACGACTGTTATCGTCATTTTCGTAAAATTCAACGACCTTTGATTTAACGTCTTCGGTCAATATTAATCCCTTCGATTGTTTCTCTGGTAGCGAAAGAATTCCTTGACTAGATTTAAGATTCCTGCTTCGTTTGACCATGTATTCTGGTGCTCCAAATTCCTCCATTGTGCGTTGTATTCCAAATGGTGACAAGGTCAGGATCTGAAGCTTTTCGCCGTATGATGTCTTGGAGTTATTGAATTTCTCTCTCAGTTCGTTCAAAATATTCTCATATAATCGATGTTCTTCGAGCTTTCTAAAAACATCGTCCGTAACCATATTATCGTCTGTTTCATCAAGAGAAATTTCCATTGACTCTTCTAATTTGCGTTTCAATGAATTGTTCACAGCGTTTAACTTAGTCCTGCTTAGAATTGTTTTTTGGCGAGATGACAAACCTTCTGTACAAAAGTTAAAAAATATATGTATTTATATATTGTTACATATATAAATTCTTTCAAATTGAATATATTTCTTACTTCTTTTAACAGGAGATTCTCCCAAGTTTATTAGAGTTTCGTTAACTGCCACTAAAGCTATAGCTTTGTCGTCTTGCGTCGCATCTCCCGATGAACAAGGTTGACTAAATGAAAAAGAATCGCTTTCTTGTGATTCTTGTGCAGTGTGAACTTCTGAAACGTCCAACTGTATTTGGAGTTCATCCTTTACTTTTTTTCCAGCAGACATAAAACACTGGATGCACAACTTATTTTCAGCGATAACTTCAATTCCTCGTAACTTTAATTTTTTGAACAAATCCAATGAAATAGTTTTTAGTCCACTCTTTCTTTCAGCGTCGTGAGTCCCAAAAGGATTCATACACTTCTTTTGACTCGTTGAATACCTTTTCATAAAAAGTTCTTCATGGTGACGACATATGTTTCTTATTTTGGACATAGGTATAGCTGTTAAGAACTAATTTGTCATCCTCGGACAGATGGTTGTTGATACCAACTGTTTTCGAAAGTGTTTGCAAATGACATTTACTACTGTCTTTCCAAAACGAACAATTTCGATCCATTTCAGGGCTTTGTTCGAGAATATACAGTTAAATAAATTCTATTTCGCTACTCAATTATCGCTGTTAATATATTTAACTACTCAATTATAACTATTATATATTAAAAAGATATTAAAACATTTTTACGTTATTAAAAACGTAATCGATATGACTAAGAGCAATATTGGGTTTTCTTGAGATATCTAGCACATTTCCATTTTAGGGTGCAGTAAGATACGCTACAATAATATTGAACGCCAGACTATACTAAGGACAAGCAATTTAGTGATGTCTTCTGTCTACAGATAACATGCAAAACTAAAAATAATATGTAAATAACTCAACTTAATTTAAGAATTAGTGTATTTGATATTCTAAACTCAAAATTACCAAAATAATAATATTTTTAATTTATTTAGTAGGTCAACTAGTTTCGTGTATAAAATAGCATTTTCATTAATTTGAGGGGTAAATTTCAAAAATTAATATCTCGAAAACTACAAATATTACTTTGAGATTTTGAGTGATTATTATGTATTCGATAGTGGGAATTTTAAAAATGCTAAAATCGTTGACCTACGACTGAGGTGTCTGGGCAAGGTCAAAGGTCAAATAATTTAAAGGCCCAGATTTTAATGACATTTACGTCAAATGACAACTCTGATTAAATATTCATATTAGGGTGCGCATTGTCTTTAAAATGAGGTATTACATGTGATTTTGCGATAATTATGTCTTAAGATATAGTAGAAAACATTTAGGGGGTCAAGGCGTACTTTTGAAAAAACGCGTATGCTGTATCTCGTAAACGGCTGAACCGATCGTTATGAAAATCGTTTTCCTAGGACCAAAAAACCCTGTATACAAAATTTGGGCAAAATCGAAAGGGGTCGGGTGTTCTGTGGCAGGCGTTTTGTCATGGAATGACCCATTTGGAAATCGCTGAGTGATACAGCCAAGGCCCATTAAAAACTGAAATGCTTTCAAAAATGTAAATAACGCTTACTTTGTGTGAAAATATTTATGCATTATTATATCAGGAGATAAAAATAACTATTATAAACATTAAACATTAGCCAGTTATTTTCAAATTTAAAACATGGGTTTTCGCTGGTATGAACAACCATCTGAAAGACTGAAACTTAACTACTACTATAACTAACAAAGTTACTTTATCAACTTATATTAAGGGTGATTCAGTGGCGTCGCTAGGGTTTCAAGTTTGGGGGCGCTTTAGCCATAAGCACTGCAGGGATGTTCTTCGGGGGGGGGAATGGAAGCCTAACCCCCTTTGCCGAACCTTTCTTGGAACAGCTCTTTTCAAGGAAAATTCCAAGATTGCGCCAAAATGAAGATAGAGTTGGCACAATCCTCGAATCCCCTCTCAAACCTTACCATCTTCGGTACACCCCCGAAACCTTGTTTGATGTGATTCTTAAGATTTACTTTCACGAGATAACCGGGCATCGCAAAGGAAATTCCTTTGGCTTAAAATAGGAGAGTAGCCAGTATAGTTTATTTTAGGAGGCGCTTTTGGGAAATTTTAGGTGGTGCTTTTGAAATATTCCAGGTGGCTTAAGCGCCGCCTAAGACCGCCTGGCGACGCCTTTGGGGTGATTCAATGGTCAGTACAGAAATTTCTGGTGGTTGTAGGGGATGAGAAGTATGCAGGTTTTTGTCGCGTTTCTCTGCGACGAGTTTAAAGAGCGCTAGAGGGCTTCAAAGTTTGACCTACTACCCCCTGGAAGTAGGCTGCTACAATCTCGCACCCACGAAGCAGGAAAAATAACTATTTTAGGGCTTATTACCTACCCATTCGAAACTATCACTAGCCACGCGCGTAATTCCCCTCAGAGGGAGGAGAAGTGACAGCCGCAAAAGGCAACCGTCGCGTTTTTGCTAACGCGCTTACCCCCTGGTATTATACAATGGGTATTATGCTTTTTAAATTGAGTAAATATAAACCCATAAAATATGTGCATTAGTTGGTAGTCACAAGTTTGAAATTTTTCCACAATTTCTCTATTAATTCGGCTACGGAAAATTTACCAATATGAAATATAAAGCCCCCTTTTTTAATAAATTTGGGGCCCCCTCTAGTTTTCCACGTAGGCACGTGCCTACTCGTGCCTGTTGCTGGCGGCGCCACTGGGCGCAATTCAAATGGGGAAATCGTGGGCAGCTTTAACGCTTCTACGCGTTCAAACGCCTGAAACGACGCTTTCCATTACGAAGATTAATGTCGCCTGTGTTGGAGGCTTTCGATTTAATTAGGTTTTTTAATTGCAGACGCCTCTCATCCTTTACCCTGTCTAGACTGACAGCGGGTGGGTGTTAATTGCGAGAGATACCTTCTTCACAAACTGGGTTTTACTCTCAGTGGTTTGTCGTGGCGTCAAATCCTGCAGTTGAATCGTACGTCCTACCTCCGAGCAGATATCTCTTCTTAAACACCATTTGAGTAAGTGCATTTAATAGTTATGTTCTCTGAGTAATGTTTTTCGTGAGTTTCATCCTTTCGTATTGAATGAACGCGAAACGTCACATTTTTGGTGTTCCCAGTTCTCATAGTGAGCTGCCATGAACCCAGTTAATCTTGAAAAAATCTGACACAGTTTCTTCGGCGGGAATTACCGATCGAAAATGTCTTACGATTCTAATTACGGCTGATTTTCCAACGAGTGTTTTTATAAAAGCCAAAACTGCGCTAAGCCCTATAGTCGTCAGAAAATCAAATCGCTGAATATACATGTATAGTCACATCACTCGAGGACGCAGACTGTCTGTTATCGTCTGAAAATTTTGTTGTGTTTCATTTTGTAAATTTCCGAGATCGAATTTAATATTTATTTTGACAATTTTCGATGAGATCAATTAAAAGCTACAACAACGTAGTTCTCTGTGTGATTCACAAATATATCCGTTAAATATTTAAAAATTCATTTAGTTGTGATCCCAAATTTTTATAAAGGGGAGCCCTTTCCCCCTATGACAATGAGATGTAACCCAAGAGTAAAAACAGTACCGAAATACTATAATTTGTAACCATAGCTCCTAGAGGTTCCCGAGGTGCCGTTTATTCTGTAGGAATAACGTAATAACCTGGGTGATCTTTTACTAATTATTCAAAAATTCTATGAAAACCCAATTATAATTCATAGAAAGTTTCGGGCGAGAAACTTTGATGACAGGAAATTAATCAAATTCGTCGTTCAGCAACGTTTCAAAACAACTGAAGCAGTTTTAAATGCACAGTAAAACTGGGTGATTTGTCGTATTGAGATAACGAGTATGAATGAAGCGCGTCTTTTGAAATACAGCCAGACAATTAAGGGCCTGGTGCAGAGACGTTTTGCGATTCCTGTTAATTTTAACAGGATCGCAATTTTGCGATTCAGATTTAGCGAGCTGTTTATTTTGCGATCCTCGCAATCGAAATCGCGGTGCAGAGACGTTTTAGCGATTCCTGTTAATCGGTGACGCTGTTATTTTTACGAATTTTTTTACCAAAGTCACGGACCAATAGGAGACCTCGATTTTTGACGCAAAAAGCTATCACGTGGTTATGTTTGGCTTGCATTTTGACGAAGAAATCCTGGCTCTTCTAATTATTAATTTTCTTACTCTAATAATATTATTAGGTTTTATAATTTTTATAGTTAAATCCGTTATTTTAATAAAATATATTTATATAATATAGCCACGAAGTTTCTGAAAAATGAGAGGTTATCCAAAATTTTTTTAAAGCTATAAAATAGTGCATGAAAATTGGCTCCTTCTGATTATATAATTTTCTTACTCTTATTATTTATTAGATTGGTTGCATTTACTACACAGTTTAAAACTATATTTTATAATGTGGTTGGTACACCAAAAAATAACGAATGAAAATAAGATTCATTACTATTATAAGCCAACATTTTCCGAAAATGATTTTCTGTTAGAAAATGAGCCGTATCATTTGGTTTTTAGGAAAATATTTATTTCAAAACTTAGCTGATAGCAATTAAAATAAATCTAGTTATAACATACATCAATAAATAAAAAAACAGCAATTTCACAAGTGTACAAACATTGGTAATTGTCTAAAGTAATTTCTAGGGAAATATCCTATATTGATCACACGTAAAACAATTGTCCTGCTTTTTGATATAAGTTGTTTTTTAATCATCTGGCATTTACATAGCCTAGTCCAGGTATAAATTGTAACACATGATATAAGCGTGTAGAATTAACTGACAAACACTTTTAAGGTAATACCGAGGGGTCGGACATTTACCAAAATTCCGTACTTTGTCTAAAATCGCAAAATATTTTAACTCTCTCTATGGTAAATTAACATTGAAATCCCAAAATCACTTCAAAATTATATGATAAATCGCCAAAATCTCTACAAAATTATTGTACAAAATAATGGCAAGTGTCCGACCGCTCGGGTAATACATCAAATTGGCTCGGTAAGCTCTTGATGCATGCCAAATAAATTTGAAAATTCCAATACATCTTTTATCGCAACTCCTAGTCTACCTGAGGAAAGGTTTCTTCTCGGTAGTTGAATTGGTATAACGCTGGTTGATAGCTAAAGATCTTTGATACACTGAATAAATTCACCATGTCATTACTGACTCATTAGTTAAAGACCACTGCATACACTACCAGCAAATAAGGATCTATAAATAAACCAAGGCTTAGAATACACCCAAAGTAGTAATGTATAAAATTCCCTATTATAAATTATTCTTACCTGTAAAATTGCTAAGAGTGGCTGGCTTATTTTTTTTTTCGTAAATCATGATTGTGGTTAGGCCTTGGCTCTGACAATAATTTGACAAAAACATTTTTCGGAAAGCGATAATGAGCTAGAAACTCAAATTTTAATAATTTAAAAGATTCTGTCCTAGCGTGTTGTATTATTTATCTTATTAAAGTAGGTAAAAAGCGTTTATTTCTCAATTTATTTCCCGAGCTCTTTGCGTACCACTATCCGCCATTGTTTTAGCGAGCTTTTCGGCGGCTAGCGACTGCCGTAGACCTCTCGCAAAATAAACATAACGTATTCCCAGAGATACCCTAAGCAAACCAGTTTTTTTTTTCAAATTTTTGCCGATCGCAGCGACGCCTGTACGTGGGGAGTAATCGCAGAGATCCTAGGATTGTTACCGTTGTTTACAATTTTCGCGTCTCTCGGCTTGAAACGGGCGCTTCCTTCCGGCCGAAGGGCGGCGCTGATGCTTGCATTTTTTTGTCAGGTTTTCGACGGAGTGTCGCATCTCTATAACTGCCAGGATCTCTGGTAATCCTGTTTATTTTGCGATCGCGACGTCTCTGCACACTGATTTGGCGCTAAGCTCACGATTTTCCAAAACCGCGCCCCCTTTCTGTTAATTTGACGATGAATCGCAATTTGGCGATTCTTAAAAACGTCTCTGCACCGGGCCCTTAGATCGCTTGGCGTATTATTGAGTGCGGTTAATATGGTTAGTAACTGTCTTACCGCTCCGTATTACATTAAATATTTAAACCATTAAGTATCAGTCTTTTTATTAAATTGAAAGCAATTTATCCTGGTAAGGAAGTTTCATGTCTGTAATTTTATGAATGTGTTGGTTGCGTGTTTAGCGGGGTTTATATGGTGGTATTGTTTCATTCTATACGGTGTTTTTAAAGAAAAAAAGATGCCAGCTTAGCGTATGCGGGCTTTACGAGGAGAGAGAAGGAAACGAATGCAGGGACTTTGTGACGTAAAAACAGGAATGACATCCACATGGGAAACGTTGTTGAGTGATTTCCCGCGATCTTTGCTCTCTACGATGAAAAACTTCATTTTCACGAAGTTCACGTAGTGCTTTGACCGTTAGAATTTTGTTTACTCTCTCACGCTTTTGTCTCTTGGTCTCTCCTCTCTTTCGCGATAATCACTCAGTAGAATATTTATCGTTCTGGTTAAGCGCGAGTTGATGATAAATTATGGTCTTAGCCATCTTGTTCTTTTTACCTCTCCGAGGGGACAAAGTCCCCTAGGAGGGGTTAAACAACCACCGTGTCTGTCTGTGGGTCTGTGGGTCTGTGGGTCAGGCCTGCGAACGCGTTCGCATTTTCGGTGCAAAGTGTAATCACTACGTACGCAGTTTCTCGAGATCTCTGCGTTCGCAGTTTCTCGAAGGGTTGGCAAAACCACCGTGTGACGGTGAGCGTTAACGTATTCATTTGCGGTTTGGTTTGGATGGTGTTTTTTCGCTCACCGTCGTGACGGTTTGGTGTTTTACGTTTTTGTAACGTTTATGCGTAGGTTACGAGTGTTGAATTTGTTGCGTTTGTGTTCTGATGGTTGTGCATGTTGAGTCTGTTGTGTTTATGTGGGCGTTTTCTCTCCAACTTCTTCTTAATGATTTTGGGACGGACCGAGTGCTGAGTGTAATGCTACCTCTCAACGTCCAATGGCAGGGTTTTCACCAGTTGTACACGGTATTCGTCTTAGTATCAATTTGCGATCGCATCGGGCGGGATTTGAACCCGAGACCTCCTGCTTGACAGGCGGACGTTCTACCACAGAATCACCGACACTTGTTACACCTTATTGAAAATTAGACCTTCAGCTTTATCGGAAGCGTATTTAATAGAGTACGAAATTTTGGTTTAATTGAAATAGAATTGAAATTGAAATTATTGCATCGAAGAAATTCTAATTCAGCGTTTCTCTATTGATTAAAAACAAATGCGCCACCCAAGTTTCGAACCCAGACCATTCGGCTTGGCAGTCGAGCGCTCTACCACAGAACAACCGATAGTTCCTTAGGTTCACTGAAATTAAGACACGCATCGTAAGCATAATAGGTAATAAAGTCTTTTTTTATTAATGAATTTATGAAGGCCTAATCTGGTTTTTTTAAAGGTTAAATCTTGTTTAAGCGCAGTCAGCCGAGATAAGAGGGTTAAAGGGTAGACCCTGTGGGTGGTCCACTTTGTTAGTTTTTTGTTATTTATTTACGGGTATTATTAACGACCTATATAGTTGTGTTAATTCAAAGGATATAATTAACCGTTAATTGCTTTAAGAGCTGGCGGTTAGTCAAGTGGCTCTCTGTGCTTTGTTGATGGTAAGGTTTTTGCTTCTTGTAAATATATTTGGTGTGGATATTTGGATATCTACGATTTCTAACGCAGTCAATGATTTCCTGGGTGTGCGAGTCATTATATGATATTGGAAATTGGACGGCATTGGTCTTATTTATGCGGTATGTGTCACAACGTCAACTGGAAGTCTACGAGTGTTGAAATAAAATGAGCGTTAAAGATGCGGCAAGTATTTCGTAAGCGAGAAAAATACAAATACCATCTGTAGATATTTCTTTCATTAAAATTTGCTTAGTATTATATTCAAATGATAAACATGTACTGTAAAAAGGGTTAAATTCAATTGTGCATTGTTTGAGTAAGTCTAACTCGCTGTTGTAACTACTTAATTTATAATATTCTGAATAAATTAAACTCGATTGTTTTTCGTAAATAACTCTGAATTGCGGAGATATCTTTGGGGGTCGTGTCGAGAAATTAATACCACTCCGGACCATTCTTCCGAGGAGAGGTATATTTTGGCTTGCCAACTTGTTTAGTTTCACATCGAATATATATATTCGATGTGACACTATTGCTATGGACGGAATGTCAATAAGTGTGTGTCGGCGGCGTGGAAAGCGACGACACGGTAGATGAAGCTACAAGCTACACGCCGAGCTTTGGTGGAAATTTGAAATTTTTGTGGGAAGTTTGAATTAACGCTTTGCGAATGGTTATTAAGTCTTTTTGGTGATCTGGTGGGAAGTTTGAAATTAATAAAAATAATTAATGAAAAAGAATGAAAAATAATAGGATTAGTTTGGCGTCAAGTTTCAATTAGACAATTCCTTTCGATATGCTAGAATAGGATAATAATTGGTGGGTGGCGAGAAGTTTGAATTAGACAATTTCTTTCGATATGCTAGAATAGGATTATAATGGGCGGGTGGCGAGAAGTTTGAATTAGACAATTTCTTTCGATATGCTAGAATAGGATTATAATGGGCGGGTGGCGGGAAGTTTGAATTAGGCAATTTCTTTCGATATGCTAGAATATGATTATAATTGGCGGGTGGCGGGAAGTTTGAATTAGTCAATTTCTTTCGATATGCTAGAATAGGATTATAATTGGCGGGATGTTTGAATTAGATAATTTCATTCGATATGTTATAATAGGATAATAATTGGTGGGTGGCGAGAAGTTTGAATTAGACAATTTCTTTCGATATGCTAGAATAGGATTATAATTGGCGGGTGGCGAGAAGTTTGAATTAGACAATTTCTTTCGATATGCTAGAATATGATTATAATTGGCGGGTGGCGGGAAGTTTGAATTAGTCAATTTCTTTCGATATGCTAGAATAGGATTATAATTGGCGGGATGTTTGAATTAGATAATTTCATTCGATATGTTATAATAGGATAATAATTGGTGGGTGGCGAGAAGTTTGAATTAGACAATTTCTTTCGATATGCTAGAATATGATTATAATTGGCGGGTGGCGGGAAGTTTGAATTAGACAATTTCTTTCGATATGCTATAATATGATTATAATTGGCGGGTGGCGGGAAGTTTGAATAAGTCAATTTCTTTCGATATGCTAGAATAGGATTATAATTGGCGGGTGGCGGGAAGTTTGAATTAGTCAATTTCTTTCGATATGATAGAATAGGATTATAATTGGCGGGATGTTTGAATTAGATAATTTCTTTCGATATGTTATAAAAGGAATATTTTTCGACGTTGTAAATTAATTATGTTGGATTATTATTGCACGTCGTAAGACATCGAAGGTAGCTTAACTATTTAAACTTTGATACTTTGTGTCGATGTGAAACTAATATTCCGGCTGAGCCGACTGGTTTTTATAATAAGAGACTCGCAGCTCATTTTGATAAAATAGTTATAATCGTGTAGGGCAAAGGAAGAAAATCCTCAGACGGACATTACATTAGTTTTGGAGTTTCAAATTTCACCCAGGTTCCGGCAGAGCCCGTGCCCGATAGGGGACCTTATGAAATTTTTATCTACTAAGCCTATACATAAGCCCCACTTTTTTTCCAGCGAAGGAAGGCGAAGCGTATTTCCGCTCCTATAACTCAGTCAGGTTTTCCAAAGCAGAATTTCGACGGACGGATTCTGGTGTGTGTTTAGTCATAGTTTAATTATCCCTTTGGTTTTGATTTATAAGTCCCAACTTTTTGTTACGGACGCAGCCTTATTTGCAGGGCTACCCTTGCCTGGAACTTGGAAGTGATTAACTTTTAGTCAAGTGGTCCGTCACTAAAAAAAATGAGTACAAGATTCAGTATTAGGAATCTTAGAATTGATTTTCATTGATTCCAAAAAACTTTATTCCATTTGATTCCGTGATTCTGCCTTGATTATATGATTAAATTCTGAATCTTTCGTAATCCAAATTGATTTTACTTTTTTCACCTTCGATTAAGTGGATCCCTTAAAAAAACCGTTGATTCTACTTTATTTCAAGATTCTGCTCAGATTCCAAATAATCAAAATTTTACGAAAATTCCGTATTTCCTAATTAATCCCTCATACTGTTGGTTCTTATGATAGAAAATGAAACCCATAAGCCCATTAATATTCTAATTAAAGAAACGTTCCTCGGATTTTACGATTTAAAAAACAGAACAGCCGCTGGTGTTGTCAAAATGATTTTCATTGAAATTCAAGAAATCGGTATAGACATAAAGAAATTACGGAGCCAGCACTATGAGTGGCGTCTATTCGGCCGTTCAAAGTCGCATAAAATCACTTCATCGGAATGCAATTAACGTTCACTGTGCAGCGTACAATTTAGACTTGGTAGTGTATCTGGTTTCAATTTATTTGCCGTTTTACAAGAGATTTACACCTTTTTGGACCAAGCCTTAACCATTGGGAGCTATTGGCATCATTAACAGGGAAATCCTCGCCAACAATAAAAAAGTTATATCCGGCGCGCTGTCCCGGTAGTTTACTTTAACTCTGGATAAAATGAGCGAATAAGTAGATTAGTCCATTATGAAAAGGGTAATAAAGCTAAACCCTAAACAAATTTGAAGAAATTTAAAAACTTACTAATAGCTCGTACCGATAGGTCTTCGAGCGAACAAAAAGACGCGAAACTCGAACCAAATAGATCTTTGAGTGAAAAACTAAATTAAATTAAATAAAATAGCCTGAAATTCCAACGGTAGACTGGTTTCGTCCTATTTGGGACTCGTCAGTACCGTGCGGGAAATCTGGCTCGCGACTATAACACCGAATAGAGAAACTAAGCCTAAACATTAAAAATTTCAAAACGAGTTGCATAGCAACGGAAAGACGAATCGAGGGAGAATGGTGGAGATTAGTATATACGCAATGTTAAGTTAAAAGGAACCACCTATGAACTGCAATGTAAAGGATGATAAAATTACCGAATAAGTAGATTAGATTTAATGTTTAGGCTTAGTGTCTCTTTTCGGTGTTATAGTCGCAAGCCAGATTTCCCGTTCGGTACTGACGAGTCCCAAATAGGATGAAACCGGTCTACCGTTGGAATTTTGGGCTTTAGTTTTTTTTCATTCGAAATCTATTTGGTCCGAGTTTCGCGTCTTTTTGTTTGCTCGAAGACCTATTGGTATGAGCTTTTAGTAAGTTTTTAAATTTCTTCAAATTTGTTTAGGGTTTAGCTTTATTATCCCTTTTCATAATGGACTACTATACTTATTCACTAATTTTATCATCCTTTACAATACAGTCCATAGGTGGTTCTTTTTTACTTTTTTACTTTAACTCTTGGCTATTCAGGGGTTAGTCACACCGCGTGATCGGTTTACAAGCTCGTAGCTTTGACTGCACTAATGAGATATACGTGTAACGTTTAGAGTCTGTACCTTTATCAGTGATTTTGAAATTGCAAGCTAGACCAAAGCAATCTAACCTAACCTTATTCAACTAAAGTTAAAATTTAACGTAAAAGCACGCCTATTATGCTATACTATATATAAAATATTGATAAGCATGTATTATACAAAAAGTTAAAATATGTTTCAATCAAGACGATGTACCGTCTTTTATCTGGCAACAAAAACCATATTGGGGCAGATGTGTGGAACAGCTCAATCGATATTAAATCTATCAGAATATTAAAACCAATTAATTTGTGTCCTTAATTACTATAAGGCTTATAACAATCTTTTTTATAGGGTTAGAAGTGACAGGCACTTAAAAATTTATTGATTTAAAGGTTATAATTAATGCAACAGTTTCTGGGCCTTCCATCTTCGGAATTATAGAGTCAAAAACTGCCAGAATCTGTCTGCTTCAAAATATAACGGAACCCGTAACATTAAGCCATTTTGACTGGAATTAGCCATGTCCGGTATAGACCGTTCACTTTCAAAATCGAAAGGGTCCCACGACGTTATGTTTCAAAAATAATCCTCTTCTTACACATACATTCTTATTGATTTGTCTTTGTAACAGCAAACAATTTCGAAATGAAAATGAGTGGCACTTGGCTGATGCTTACTGTTGCTGGGCTTCACCTTCTCGTTTGCAATATTGACGGGAAACGCTCTAATCAATGTCTTAATTGCGATGGATTAAAGAAGTTTAACTGGGTAAAGTTTAAACTAGTTTTTATTTGTTTCTGCCGAGTGTGCTGTGAAGATTCTCACGTGACTTACAGTAAGGTTACCAAAGATTATGCTTTAAAGACTTTAGATATAAAATGCGTGATATCGGATGCTAGTGACATTGTTAAATACAAGTCGGATACCTGCGCTTCTATGCCCTGCAAAGCCTGTGATATGAGCGAACAACACAAGAAGAAAATTAATAAAAATGAAACAGAATGGAAACTAGCGCTCAGCACACAGAATATTTCCACGGAACAACTACGGAACGGTATTTGCAAAGGCTGCTGTGGATCTGGGTAGTTGCCTGAGGCAAAATGATGCCACTTGACATCGTCTTAAAAAGGATCTTTACGCGCGGGTTTCGGTTTATTTGTATCATTAAAAGTGTATAGTTTATTGCATTGGGTTTAAGCGTTTTGCTTTTATTTCTAATTTAATTTTATTTGCACTTATCTAGTTGTTTTGAACGTATACACTAAAGATAATCACTCATTTGTATTTTTAAGTAGGGTTTTTCGTAACGTAATTAGATTGTGATATAACAATTTGCTGTCTCTCCCAACGCTTAATTTTCCCCTGGCGGTTTCAGCAAAATGATAATACGAAAGAAACCTCAGAATGTGGCTGCTTACGTAAAACATTTTTTAAACTCTCAAATTAATTTTTATTTGCACTACTAAAAAGTGATTTTATATCAACCTTCGGTTAAACACTTAAGGAAACAGAAACCCAAGTAATATTAAAATTATTGGTTTCAATTATTTGATGTTTTCATTCCATATTCTCCGTATCGAGACATTAAGTCGGCTTTACTTCAATTAAGTAAGCTTTAAAACAAAAGTCCACGTATTTTACTATTAATGTTTGTTTTACTTAACAACGACTTCGGCTGCGTTGGCTGCTGAAATATAAAAGTACAAGTCTGGAAAGGAGCTATATCTTCTTTGTAAGCTCAAGTTACAATAGTAGGACTGCTAATACATACCGTACAAACTGATTAAGAAATTACTGGTTATTTCTAATGCGTGAAGTAACAAATTAACAATTCATAAAAATGTGTATTTCGCCCTTTTTCCCACTAAGTAATTAATATAATGTTGATCAGTTAGTCTTTCGTTTCCATACTACGCGGACTTCACAATTATTTTCAGATTCCCTCGATTCCTACGAAGCTGATAATACCGTATGTGTAAAATTTATTTTACACGAGTGGTATTACGTTGCACATGTATAAGTGATTTTGTTATTTTAATGTTTTCCTTTTTTTGATTAAAGTTTCATTGGTTAGTTTAAACTTTGAAAACCTTCATCTTATGGATCCAACTTGAGTCGTCTATAAGTTTAGCCTTAGGCCTCGCTACTAAAATGGCTATTAGTGTAGTTGCATGTTTTTATGGTAAACTTTAAGCTGTGTGAAGGCTCGTTCGTTTCTATATATTCAAATAAAAATTAATTAAAGGGGAACGGTCAAGCTTTAACCAGATAGATAGCCCTATAGACCATTAAAAACTAAAATTTATGGCGAAAACCGCATCAAAAAATATTGAGTGGTTAATTTTTAATAAAATAAAGAAATTTCGGGAAATTGAAAAGCGCGCGTCCGCGGTGACACCTGGTGAGAAGTCGGTGAGACAAAAATGCAACGTAAAAGCGCGCGCTGCTGAAGACGCAAAAAAATTGTTTTGCACGCGCGGCGCGTTCCAGTTATAAAAGACCTAAGCCTAAATTGCGCGATTTTAAAAGTTAGGATAGTTCGCAAATCGCTCATACGGGGTTAGGGGCGCTGGCGGCAGCCCAAAGCTGGCGGCGAAAATTCAAACCCAAACAACTGGCGTTATTTTTCATTTCAACTTTTTGGGCCAAAAGCTATTTTTTCAAGAAAAAAAAAGGTACGTGTTAGTATATTGAACGTCTTGTTAATCTTTTGATACGGAAATAAGGCCATATTTGGAAAAGCTTGGCTGTTCCCCTTTAAAGCCTGATGTTAATATGAAATAAATATTAGCTTTGAAAGGTTCGAACCAGGATATCACATCAACAGAAGTGAGAGTCATTAAAGTGCTATGGAAACGTTTCCCCAACTGTTATTACGCGATATACGACGAGATAATTTATTTATTCATTAAAAAGTCCTTTACTGGAACCAATAATTAAAGCTCTATATGCAGGACTAAAGTTTCTAACGGTAGATTTTCAAATTTATAAAAAAAAAACACTTTTGTTACTTAAAATAGTGCAAATTCATCCTCCGAATAAACCAAAGCAGCCAAATCTTTAACTCTAAAACGTAAGCTACATGCTGCGTGCTACGCCATGGATACCTTCACAGAAAATACAAACTACGATTTTATCGCGAAAATGTTGGAAATAAAACCTGAAACATAATAAACAAGTGAGTGGACAACTTGGTAATTGATATCGGCAGATATCAAAGTTATATGTAAGTAAATTAACCAGGAATAAAAATGATATTTATATCATAAACATACTGTATTTCAAAATTGTTATGTTTATTTTGTCTGAAGCAAATGACTTCTTCGTAGGAAATCAAGTAAGTCACTTAATTTTTCATTATCTTCTGCCCCTGAATTTACCAAATATATCTTAAATTTGAAGGTTCGAGGCTAAAATGTTTTAATTATTACGTTTTGAAAAACTTTGAAAATCTACGCTACTAAACCACCAACAAGTTCTGTAAATCAGGGTAAACAAAACTATTATATTATTCCGCAAACACGCACATTCGGAAAATAAAGATTTCATTGGTTACACGTTCTTCATACAGTTTAGTTCGATTCATTATCTAAAATGTAAATGTTTCGAGAATCTGCCTTATGCGTTTCGAAATCTCCCAAATTTAAGTAAATTGAAATTAAGTTTTTTCCTTTTGCTCTCCAAGATGTCTTTAAGACGGATATGGATCCTCAGTTTTAGCTGCGACCTGTTGAAAAAGGTTCCAGTTGCAATATATGTATAGAAATGGTGTTTCCAGAAATATACGCCATATTAGTTGTATTCTACGCTAGCCACCGTATATACTTGATCCGCGCTCCTTTTTGGATGCGAAATTTGAGTTTCTGGGTGCTTTTTAAGTGTAAAGTAACAAAATTATGAAAAGATTCATACCATTTTACTTTTTCACGGTAATTGTATGCTAAAGGTAAGAGACTGATTCACGAACCACGCACTATGTTCTAAAACGCCCAAAAAGCGGTCAACATTCCCCATCGAATATTTAAAAAACAATTCAGTGTAAAATCAGATTTCATCCACAGAAATTTTTATTATCTGGGACCCCTAGTGGCGAAACTAGTTCCCCACACTAATCAAAATCTGTAATTTGCCATCGGGCTAGTCAATTTCAAAATTTTCAGAATTTATCCACTGCCCAATTTGTTTCCACCACCGAAATAACTGTGAAAAAAAAACATATTCCTCTGCATCAGTTGATAGCAAAAGAAAAATGTAACTAAAGCATGTGGAAGGAGGAATGATGCGTTCCAAAAAAACATGCACGTTGGCTAAATACGAATTTCTCTATTCCCAAAGTTTTTTTCCTAAATACACCTTCAACCTCGTTTGGCGTCGGAAGACCTCCAGCAGAATGTATGAGGGCCAAATATCGCACAAAACGCAATCAGGTTATTTTTTTAATTAGAAAATTGAGGGTGAACCATTACCAAGAGTACTTAAAACGGTGGAAGTTGCGGCTAAAAGGCAAGGACCAACCGATTTGGCTGATGTGTTGCGAGAGTTAATGAAAAGTCCAAGTAGACCATCGGTGTAACTATCTAATTTTGAAAAGGACAAACCTTCAACTTGTTCTGCAGAGGAGGCGTTGGCGATTATTATAGAATGTAACTTATTCGTTTCTGCCTACAAAATGATTAGACAGACGTCAATATCTCACGGTGCTCAGACTTATCCTTTATACCATAAGGTCATAGAGTCAAAGCTACAATGTAGGCCAAATTCAATTCAAATTTCAGAGCTTGTAGCATTTGTACCGTTACAGAACCTGCTCAATCACACTGCTGAAAGAATCTTGACTCTGTAAAACGAATTTCTAATTCAGTACGCCAAAGCCCTAAATTTACATACCATTAATGCTATTTTATCAGCTTCGTGGGGATTTGATGGTAGCACTGGCCAGTCGCAATAAAAGAAAAACTTTACAACAGTCCTAGACGGGTGTGATGCAGCTCTTTTTGCAATAACTGTACTTTCCCTTAATATGCGATCAGATGGTGGGTACACACTTTGGAACAATCAAGCCCCGCAATCGGTCCGACTCTGTAGGCCACTGCGAATTAAATTTTTTAAAGAATCAAAAGAGTCGATTATGGCTGAAAAAGCATAGGTAGATAGCCAAATTAATGACGAGTTAGATCCGTACATTTTGAAACTTTCTGACATCACATTTTCCTTTACGTACAATCTCCATATGAACATTATTGATGGCTAAGTTTTAAGCACTGTTACAAAAACTTCTTCGCAACAGTGTTGTCCAATATGTGGAGCTACTCCAACACAATTCAATGACATTGAAAGACAAACCTTTACAAAAAAAGACGAAAGTAGGTTGCAGTACGGTCTAAGCCCTTTACACGCATGGATTCGTTTTCTGGAGTTTTGCTTGCACTTGCGTTATCGCAACACTAAGGGACTAAGGTCGTGGAGAATAAAAGGTGGAAAAACAAACCAAACGTTTATGGAACGAAAAAAGAAATTAAGAGCTTATAATGGGAAAAATTAACTTTACGTGTTGACTTCCCTAATCCTACAGGAGCCGGCACTAGCAATGATGGCAACACCGCAAGGAGAGCCTTTTCAACCAAAAACCGATCTACGTTTTCTCAAATCCTTGACCTTGAACAGTGGTTAATTGAAGGATTGCGTGTAATTTTGTGTGAAATTTCTTCAAGTACGGCCATTAATGCGGAAAAGTTTTGATTTTTCTGCAAGAGGCTTGCTATTAAGTACGTCGCCACATACCCATGATATTATTTGCCAGTTACAGTTCATAATATTCTTTTTCATGGCCAAGAAATTATTTAAAGTTTGACTTTACCAATGGGCATGTTAAGCGAACATGCAGTTGAGTCCCGAAACCAATTATATCGTGAACATCGAGAGTTACACGCTCGCAAATGTTCAAAAATTGACAATTTAACAGATATATTCAATAGAGCTATGGACTCCTCTGATCCAATTGCCTCCAAATATTCGTTACACAAGAGGCTGGGAAAACGAAGCGCCATTCAACTTCCGAAAGCCGCGATAGAATTACTTCAAGAACCTGACGAACCGCCATTCCCGAACAATGAATTATCTTCAAAAGAACCAAATGATATCGCTGACGACGGACCAATTCCTCGAAGACTACACTAAAAACACATTGGATAATTTTCAATTAGACATAGAAGATGAACTGGAACCAGATAATTCAGGTTATATATATTTGTAATATAGCATGTGCTAATAAGGCGTTAGACTTACTTTTTACATTGTAATATGGCATAATAATTCCGAATAAAGCGAGGTACAAGAAGGAATCGTTTTGGTACAAAAAGCTAAATTATTTTTTTTTCAGCCAAAGCTAGGCCAAAACGTTGGCGGTTTTTGGGCTAGTTAAGGAACATTTTTTTAAAACTTAAAACTAATTTTTCTTTAATTTGCGCAGAGATCAACGCATGAAAGTAACTAGAACATAATTTTGTGGTATTGTACTAGGAGATGTGGTTAAACGTTTGAAATGGTACATGCGGGTTTTGAGAAAACACTCTTCCAACATGGAGGAATATGGTATTTTTCACTGTTCTGAAACAAATTGGGCAGTGGAAAAATTCTGAAAATTTTCAAATTAACTAGCCCGATGGCAAACTACAGATTGTGATTAGTGTGGTTGCGATATTCCGCCAAGGGAACTAGTTTCGCCGCTAGGAGTCGTAGAGAATAAAGATATCTGTGGATGAAATCTGATTTTACACTGATTCATAGTATGCAAATTTTTTTTTCGAATTATTCGATGGGGAATTTTGGCCGCTTTTCGGGCGTTTTGGAACTTAGTGCCACGGCTTGAAACGTCTAAATTTGTTAATAAAATTATTTACATTCTTATCTTTTAATTCACGGATGTTTCTTCGCCTATGGTGTAGTATTAAATAGGGTATCTCTATTTCAAAAAGTGTTTAACTGCCTTTAACGTAGATGCTACTTCATTTCATTTAAATGGTACTAGCCATTCGGGACATGAAACATGCTTCTTCGCAGGTTTTTGGCAGTTTTCAAAGGATGAAATTGAAGCTGTAATTGCTTTTGATTCTAGTCTAATATATATTGAACCAAATTATAAAAACTCATAACCTCTATCCTAGCCCAATGTCTGACAAATTTGCTGAAATCAAAGCTTCCAAAAAATTTCAACCTTAGCATAGTACCTAGTGACATCGCACTTAGTGGAATCGTACCTAGTGACATCGCCCTTAATGGCAAAGTACCCAGAGACATCGCCCTAAATGGCATAGAACCTAGTGACATCGCACTTAGTGGAATCGTACCTAGTGGCATCGCACTTATTGGAATCGTACCTAGTGACATCGCCCTAAACGTTATAGTACCAAGTGACATCGCACTAATTGGAATCGTACCTAGTGACATCACCCAAAATGGCATAGTACGTAGTGACATCGCACTTAGTGGAATCGTACCTAGTGGCATCGCCCTAAATGGTATAGTACCTAGTGGCATCGCACTAATTGGAATCGTAGCTAGTGACATCGCCCTAAATGGCATAGTACCTAGTAACATCTCATTCCAAGTAGAATCGCACCAAGTGGCATCGCACCAAGTGGCATCGCACCAAGTGGCATCGCACCAAGTGGCATCGCACCAAGTGGCATCGCACCAAGTGGCCTTAACATACTAAGTAGGGAAACTTTAACTGTATTTAAAAATATTATCTTCAGTTATGGTAGTGTTATTGGTGTTGGTACATTTGATCGACAAATATGTGGTCTCGAGGAAAAGAATTGGACTGTCATTCAGAAAATCTTGGATCGAATCGCCATCGGGGAAGGTAAGTTTACAAAAATGGAAATGTCGGAAATAGGTCGGGTTAGGTTATAAGTTAGGATAGGAATTGTACGGTACACGCGGTGTCGTAAAATAAATCCAACGTTTATAACCGAAACAAAACCTTTACGTTAATTTATAGAAAAGATAAGACGTTATACCTGTTTTTGACACAGGTGATTGTGACGACTTTTTTGATTCTTTGTTGAATGTATGTGGTTTTTTAGTCGGTTTTTTAGTCGTCTGTATTATAAATATAACAGAGAATAGTTAGAATTTGTTAGTTTAGGATGTTATTATGGCATCTAACTATCGTGTCGTGGGTAAATGTGTTTGTTTTGACGATTTACTATACGTCAAAGGAACAACCTCGAACGCCAATGTTGTATAATCTAGGTGAGTACTAAGAATATTCATTCGGAAAATAGGTTAATATCGACTTGGACAATACTTGATGCGTAAGGCTTGGTACTGCCTAGAATGGGATTGGGGAGGCACCGCGCGCACAGTTCACGAGCGAAGCGATTGCGTGGTGCCGTTAGGCGCCAATACCTGGAATATATTTTACGTTGTCAACTCCACACTAGAGGTTTATTCAGTTCTTATCATTGTAATTTCACCCTACGACTACTTTCAAACAGCCCCCGAAAACATACACGTCAAAGCTAAGATCACGCATTAAGTACTAGCAGTTTAGTTTTGTTGCCTCTTGGGAGAGCTGGTCTTGGCGTACACTTCCTACCGGACTGAAACAGTGGGTAGTGTTTCAGTTAAGAAAGAAATGGTGAGGATGGACTTGATTATTTGAGTTGTTAGGAAGGACTTGAGGATGGTAGTTTTAATAATTGGAACGAAATTTTAACAAACAAAAACTTTATTTAACAAACAACATTAATTTTAAAGCTTTCGTGGGAGATCCTTTTGGATCAGCGGGATTGTGAGATCTGGTCAAGTGTAGCGCAACGGGCACCGTCGAAGGGTTGGGTTCCTCCTTTTTTACGGCCCCGGTCCCTCACTTAACCATTTTGCAGCGCACGGCATCCCAAAGGGTGTCTCACTAGGAACACCAAGGAAGGCCGGCTTCGCCGCCGCGGACAATGGCGAAGGTCACTCTTTTCTCGCAGATTTGGTAAATTCAAGGCGCAGTAACGCTCCCTTTGCCCTACACTATATGACCAATTCATCAAGCAGATAATAGATTTTAAAGGTTGACAGGTAATTGCTTGAGATCGAAAGTGAAGGTAGAATACAATTTTATGGTTTAAAAGGTAGGAAGATAAAAGCGACAAAAGATATTTTTCTTGTGAAACAGTTAAAGGGGGTTAAATTATACATGTTATAAAGGTTAGGTTTTTAGCTTAAATTTATACATCTTTCCTCTGTCTCTTATTAAAGGTTAATTCGTAAAATTTTAAATAGCCCAAATAAACAAATTTAATCCACCAACTGAGTCAAAACGTTTTCGGGCTTCTTTATGAGATATCGAAGAAAATTCTGGTTCAGCCAAAACAGTTTGTAACTGCAACAAATCACCTAGTACCAAAATGGAAATGCCACCAAACGGTTCTTCTTTTCCAGTTATTTCGCAAAATCTCAATGGATGAAAGCGAGCAAAGAAGATACCATAGAGATTTCATCAATTATTAGTAGTTTCAAATTGCCCAGCGTGTTTCGCATAACCTGCAAGGTGTCTGGACCTAATTTGTAATACTTGGCTGTTTTTCCACATAGAACGGGCCAAATTAACCAGCGGTGTAAATAAACTCCTAGTAGGTTATGAGCAGCTAATACTGTAGGAGGTACCAAAGCAACGCAAAATTTATATTAAATGTAAGAGCAAACAAATATTCGAAGAGTTATTACTAAGACACTTTTCCTAGTTCCTCCCTATCCACTCAATAAAATATGTAAAGGTTCTTAAGAAGAATTTGAGCTACAAAAATGACCGTCACTTTGTGGAAGATACTCCGATGATATGTTGCCCAATACACAAGTGAACTAGCTAAGCTGTCAGGAGATAAAATAAAATTTTCATTAATAGCCGAATTAACTTCTTTTATAGCACTTTAAACTTCCACCAACTTTCTTCCTTCAATAGGATTTGTTACCCCTTTGGCGCCATATGGCGAGAGAAAAAATAACGATTTATCTAACCACATAAGTAAATAAGAATAAGTAAGCCTATAATTAAAATTAAAAAATAAAACTATTTTAAAAAATAAGCATATATAAATATATACCTAAATTTAAATAAAATAAATAATATGAACAATTTAAAACCCCTAATTAAAAGATCCATAAACAAAATGTTTCGTTTATTAATGTTAAGATTGTATTTTACGTTTTGTGTATCCCATTTATGAATGTAAATAGAAACAAGTTGGCAAGCCAAAATATACCTCTCCTCGGAAGCATTGTCCCTAGTGGTATTAATTTCTCGAGATGACCCTCTAAGTTATATCTCCCCAATTCAGAGTTATTTACTAATAACGTAATCCTGGTTCAATCCCGCCCGGTATAAAATTTTAATTCAGACGAAACAACCGAGATTAATTTATTCAGAATATTATAAATTAAGTAGTTACAACAGTGAGTTAGACGTACTAAAACAATGCACAATTGACTTTAACCCTATTTACGGTACAAGTTTAGCAGTTAAATATAATACGAAGCCAATTTTAATGAAAGAAATATCTACAGAGGGTATTTGTATTTTTGTCGCTTACGAAATACTTGCCGCATAGTTAACGCTCATTTTATTTCAACGTTCGCCCGATCAAGATACCGTAGATATCTGGTAGTGGACGACTCGTAGACTGTCGGAACCATCCTGTTGACGTTGTGACCAAAACCGTCCAATTTCCAATATCATATAATGACTCGCACACCCAGGGTATCAATGACTGCATTAGGAATCGTAGATATCCAAATATCCACACCACCAAAAAACTTGTTAACAAGAAGCGAAAAACTTACCATTCACAAAGCACAGAAAGCCACTTGACTAAACGTATATCAATAAATGACCGTAGAGGGAATAGTTAGGGTTCTTTATAAATAAACACAAACGAACCCAATTGATGAACTGCATTAAACATCTTAATCAGCCGAGAAAACGTTTAAAATAAATTACGACCGAGATGAAAACCAGACCAACTCGATATGTTGTTAATAAATGAATTATTAAGCTTGAAAACCAATACGCTAAACCTAATAGATAAGAATATACGACTGAAAAAACTAAATAAATTACAAAAAACTAACGGGTTCTACGAAAAAAAAACCACCAAACCAACCCCGACTGCAAATTAATCCGTTAACGCTCACCGTCCCACGGTGGTTTTGCAAACACGGTTTTTCGACTTTGTTCCCTAATTACTAGCAACTGCGAACGCAGAGATCTCGAGAAACTGCGTACGCAGTGATACACTTTGCACCGAAAATGCGAACGCGTTCGCAGGCCTGACAGACACACAGACCCACCCACAGACCCACAGACAGACACGGTCGTTGTATAACCCCTCCTAGGGGACTTTGTCCCCTCGGAGAGGTAATAAGGCTGTTTTTACCTCTCCGAGGGGACTATGTCCCCTCGGAGGGGTTATACAATCACCGTGTCTGTCTGTGGGTCTTTCTGTCAGGCCTGCGAACGCGTTCGCATTTTCGGTGCAAAGTGTAATCACTGCGCACGCAGTTTCTTGAGATCTCTGCGTTCGCAGTTGCTAGGAATTAGGGAACAAAGTCGAAAAACCGTGTTTGCAAAACCACCGTGGGACGGTGAGTGTTAACGGATTAATTTGCGGTCGGGGTTGGTTTGGTGGTTTTTTTTCGTCAACGCTCACCGTCACGACAGGTTTAATTCAGTAGTTTGGATATTTCGTTATTGTTTATGTGTAGGGTGGCAATGTTGTGTTGTTGTTATGACGTTTGTGGGTGTTGTGTTGTTGTTATGACGTTTGTGGTTGTTGAGTTTGTATGTACGGGCGTTTTCTCTCCAACTTCTTCTTAATGACTTTGGGACGGACCGAGTGCTGAGTGTAATGCTACCTCTCAACATCCAATGGCAGGGTTTCCACCAATTGTTCACGGTATTCGTCTTAGTATCAATTTGCGATCGCATCGGGCGGGTTTCGAACCCGAGACCATCTGTTTGACAGGCGGACGTTCTACCACAGAACCACCGACACTTATTACATTTCATTGAAAATTAGACCTTCAGCTTTATCGAAAGCGTATTTAATACAGTATGAAATTTTGGTTTAATTGAAATAGAGCAAGATTTCGTGAAATATTTAAATTATCGAAGAAATTCTAATTTAGCGATTTCTTATTTAATTAAAAACAAGTGCGTCACCCAGGTTTCGAACCCGGGCCGTTCAGTTAGGCAGTCGAGCGCTCTACCACAGAACCAACGATAACTTCAAGCTACACTGCAAATAAGACACTCATCGTAAGCATAATAGTTAATAAAGTCTTGAATTTTTTTACGAATGAAATTTTGAAGCCCTAATCTGTGTTTTTTACGAATGAAATTGTGAAGGCCTAATGTGGTTTTTTTATGAAAAAAAATTATAAAGACTTAATCTTGTTTAATATAATAAGTTGCTTAATTTCAATTTGGTACTTTTGTTTAGTGTTTTTTTAATGAATGGAGTTAAAGATTTTTTTCTTCTATTATTTGACGTTTTATTTTTGCTGTTGTATATTTTTTTATCTTTTATTCTTTTAAAATTATTTACTTCCTCCGCAAAATGGTTCATTTTTTGGAGGAACCTTTTTACTTATTTTTTGTGTATTAATGTTTTGAGAACCTATACGTTTTCGGAAAGGATCATCTTTGACGGAACCTTCAAAGTGTATACGTCGCATTTTCAAGCTCTGCGGTTTGATTATTCACCCGTATTCTGCGCTTAAGGTAAGTTGAACGTCATCTTGACTAAGAGCTTTCATTGGGCGGAACGCGGACGGCCCCCGCGTTTCAACCCTCTTGACTAAGAGACCTGATTAGCGGGATCAGAAAGAGTTCGAATGACGTAAATTGCAACTTCCGTCATGTTTTCCATAGACTCTCAACAGCACTCAAAAGTTTGAAATTTATTTAGTCTTTGCTATTTTCCGCCATTTTTTCAATTATTTCCCAAAATGCTTCTGGCTGGAGCTGTTGCTGTTATAGCTGCTGTTGCGGAATTAGGCTTAGCTGATAATGAAATTTATAGGAGGCAGCGACGAAATCCTTTCGAACTGCCGAATAGAGAGTTTTTAGCGCAATATCGGATGTCGAAAGACGATGTACATAACTTGTGAGAAATATTAAGGCTTCATTTAGAATTGGACAAACAGTATGTAGGTGCTTTAGTGATAACTGTAGAAGAGGAAGTCCTAGCTGCTCTAATGTTTTATGGCTCTGGTTCTTTTCAACGAGTAGTAGCAAGTAGCTACGAAAATGGGATGAGCCAACCATCTGTCAGTAGGGCAATAGGAAGAGTATCTGAAGCCATTATAGCTAAAATGCCAAACATGTGTGCATTTCCCACACAACCAGAGTACGCTGAAGAAACCAAGATACGTGCAAATGACTTTATTTAACATATAATACACAAATTTCAAGGTTTGGTTTTCAGAGGTCATTCTTGAGTAGGTGCGTGTTACCACACGTTCTTGGAGCGTTGGACTGTACACATGTCAATATAAAAGCACCGAAGGAAAATGCTGTTGAGTACCTTAACCGCAAGAACAATTATTCTATCAATGTACAAATAGTCTGCGATAATCATCTGAAAATTACCAACCTTGATGCTGGCTGGCCAGGCTGCATCCATGACTCATTTATTTGGCGTCACTCGGGTATGTTCAGTGATTTCGTGCATAATAGAATGCCTGTGGGATATCTGCTTGGTGGTAATGGGTATGGCTTGCAACCCTGTGTTATGACTCCATTTCTAAACCCTAACACTCCAAAAGAGGTTGAATTTAACAAACGCCACAAGCGAGGTATTACACAACTTTCGCCCAAATAGTTCCCAAACATTTATGTCATTTTTTCAAAGGGAGGAACGTCATTGAACGGTTGAATGGTGTCCTGAAATCCAGATTTAGGTGCCTAGATGAGAGCGGAGGGTATCTGTGCTATGAGCCTGAAAAAGCCTGCCGTATCATTACAGCCTGCTGCTATTTACATAATTATTGCATAAGCAACAACGTTCAACATCCAGTCGCACCTGGTACAAAAACACAATCGATATCAAAGACAATTAAGTTAAATAAATTTATCCGCCTGTAGCCGATGTCAATGCTGATGTCCGAAGGATTGCGACTGCACATATAATGCCACGAGAATTGGTTGAAAGAGCAGAAGAAGGTAATCACTACCTGGATCAGGGGAGGCTACTTAGACAGCAACTGGTGGAATTGTGCATTACAAGACCAAGGGTAACTTACCGCCTTTCAAAATCCAATCCATTTGAGTTATTTCATTTCCACACCACCCCGGAGGTAGAAATAATGGCGCGTTTTTGATAACGGGGTATCCCATCCCACCAATTGCGTGAAATGACACAATTGGGTTCAGGCCTAAGTCCCCGGGCGTTTATAACCAGAAAAATGTTTATGGAGCAGGTTGCTGAGGAGGCTGCACCGGAACACCAATAATTAAGGCAACTAGTTGACAGAAGGCATCTGTCTTCCTAGTGTCATTTTCAAGAAATTTCTTGAAATCTTCCCCTCTTTCCGTGGAGCAGTCAGCCAGTGTTTTGAGGTGCGCATTAGTTTCCTCCAACTGCTGTGAAATGCGAGCAAGTTGAGGTGAATCCTGGCTCGAGTTGGATGCCAGCATAGCAAGCGAATCCTTGATATCGCCAACATCTCTACAAATCTGCTTCTCAGCTTCCACGAAGTCGTCCATCGCACTACCCAGCATTTGTTTTAGGGTACGTTTCTTGGACTCTGGAAGTAGGAAAGGGTTAAGCTTCAAGCGTAAGTTTCCCTACCTACAACTGATGAAGGCCAAGCAGCCAGAAACTGATTTGAGGGATAGTGTTCTCAAATCAGTCTTGTAGTGGATATCAATATCGTTTCATCTCAGCAGGTAATTCTCATGAACAAATGGCAATAGATATTTGTTACTAATGGATTTTAACTTACCAGTGGATGCTGCTACTTTGTTGGTTGGAATCATCTCTCCATCGTGCTCAAAGACAGCTGATGCACTGGAGCTCAGATGACTTCCTTCCCCTTGTTCATTCAAAGTCGTGTCAGCAGAATGAACTACTTCACTGGACCCGGATTGGCAACTTATGTCGTTGGCCACCGCATTAAACAAATCCAGGAAGTTGGTGACTGCATAACCAGTACTGTCCCTGGATAAAGATGTTTTGTCAATTAAGTACTGTACATTCGAAGTGCAGGGAAAAACTTCAACTTGAATACGTACTGAGTTGCAAAATCCCCAAACTGCGCAGAGACGATGGTACTCCTGTGGAAGACATTCAAATATTACAAGGTGTTTCGATCTTTTGGAGAAAGATACTACTAGTCATTGCTGTGCGTTATTCATTGAAATAATGGGTTTTGTGGGGGTATGTGTTAAATAATGTTTCTATATTAATTTCTCGCATGTTTATTATTTTCTTTCATTTATTCGCTTTAATTTTTGCTTGTATTTTGATTCTGGAATATTGTGCATGTACTCTGCTTTTTTTGACATTGTTATGTTTTTGGTTGGTTTTTTTAATGACTTAACCTATTGTCTTTAACATATCGTTTAATTTTGGTACTCATTGTTACATTTTGGGCTACCTAAGTAGTTAGCTTTTTCATTGGAACTATGTATTGCTAAGCATGAATTGCATGTTGGTAACCTATTGTTAATTAGTATATTTGGTATTTTTATTGTCGTACTCGTTACTTCCTGAAGGAACTGGTGTCTCTTGGGGAAGAGCGGAATCGATACTCCCTGGTATCCCTTTGTACGTGGCCTTAGCTACAAAAGGGCTAATGCGCTCCTCCGTTGGAGTCAATTTAGGCACATCGGATGAAGATCCTCCACCAGTTTCCCGCAACGTCACGGCAACTTTAGCAGCTTTGGTTCTGAATTCCTTTTTAAGGGTGCTCCATTTCCTCCTAATTTCTTCGGGCTGTCTGCTGTTATGACCAACTTCATTAACACAGTTGGTGATGGTATCCCATAATTCAGATTGAGCGGATGACAGAGCCCCTCCTTTATGGTTTCTTAATGCAGCAAACCTATCATCTTCCATCTTCGATAAAAGTACTTCAATTTCTTCATTACTGTATGTTTTATTTCTTGTCTTAGGCGGCATAGCAAATAGAAATAAAACAATTTTTTTTAATATCACAGCTGGAACTAAATCAGCAAAACTATTAAAAGAAGAAATTTGTATGTCATACCTGCTTTATATACAAAATATAATACCATAAATACAAAGAAGAACCATTGTTTCATTTTAAAAATTGTGTATTTCATGCTGTTTTATTTGTATTCTTATGATGTCATTGGATTAAATTAATGGCAATTGGATGAATATTAGCACCATTATTGAATGTAAATTCTAAATCCTGCTGCAACACGTGAAATTTCTAGTGTTTCCATATTTACGTAACAGGGGGTCGAAATAAATTGTTACAAGTTTTTTGGTGTATAGCGGGGGGGGGGGCCTCACACCTGGCGCGCAATTTGAAAGTTACGAAAATAACAGATGATTTGCATAGATGGCAGTCAAATTACGTTTGGAGGTCACGCTGTAGATGGCAGTCAAATCAAGGTCAAATAACGTTTGGAGGTCACCCTGTAGATGGCAGTCATATCAAGGTCAAATTACGTTTGGAGGTCACGCTGTAGATGGCAGTATTTGTTTTGGGCTTTTTTTCTCCAAATAGATGGCACTTTATTATGAGCTTTGAGTTATGCTCAAATAGATGGCAATGAAATATTTCTTCCGGCAACCGCGTAACATGTGACTTTGACTCATTCTAATCCCGCTAATCAGGTCTCTTAGTCAAGAGGGTTGAAACGTGGGGGCCATCAGCGTGCCGCCCAATGAAAGCTCTTAGTCAAGATGACGTTCAACTTACCTTAAGCGCAGAATACGGGTGACTAGGTGGAAAGTTCGTAATTTATTAATGCTTATTCTTATCGACTTAAATTTGTGATACTGTTGTATTTTTGCGGTGGTGTTGGTTTGGCGTTTAATATTTAAAATTCAGTTAAGTGCCTTTTCTGTGCTTTGTCAAAGGTAAGGTGTGTTTGGTTTTTTGCTATTAATTTTTTTATTTTTTGATACTCTAATATTTTAAACTGGATATAGTATAACGTTACTTCTGCGTATTTCGAATGTGCGTGACGTGGAGGGCATTTCCACGTTTTATTTGTATTTTATTTCGTTTTTTCAGTCGTTTATTTTTATCGAGTTGTATACATCGTGCGCTTACGCTTATGTTGGTCTGGTTTTTAACTGGGTCGTCATTACTTCGTAATTTATTTTAAACGTTTTCTCGACTGATTAAGATGTTTAATTTGAAATAAAATGAGCGTTAAAGATGCGGCAAGTATTTCGTAAGCGAGAAAAATACAAATACCCTCTGTAGATATTTTTTTCATTTAAATTGGCTTCGTATTATATTTAACTGATAAACTTGTACCGTAAATAGGGTTAAATTCAATTGTGCATTGTTTTAGTACGTCTAACTCGCTGTTGTAACTACTTAATTTATAATATTCTGAATAAATTATACTCGGTTGTTTCGTCTCAATTATTTTAATTATAAATAAAATTTTATACCGGGCAGGATTGAACCGGATTACGTTTTTAGTAAATAACTCGGAATTGCGGAGATATATCTTTAAGAATCATCTCGAAAAATTAATACCGTTAGGGACTATTCTTCCGAGGAGAGGTATATTTTGGCTTGCCAACTTGTTCATTTGTGTATCCCATAATCCTACCTTTAATAATTTCACATAATAAACATTAAGTTTAATCAAAAATCCCAAATTAATAAAAAGCCTTTAATACACTTAATTAACCCCTACTATACTTGATATGTCATGCGTGGTATGGTTGAAAAGCCACAGAAAAATCCCAGAAAATAAATATAAATTTAAAATTCTAAATTTTAAAATTAAATTAAAAAACCCCTAAAAATCTTAAAAGTTTATTTAAAACAAAAATTTAGCGAATTTATTCTATTCATTGTCCCACCTTAGTGTTATTTTCCCCCGATAAACAATCCGGCGCCCAGAAAAAATAGAAAATCCACAAAGAAGGTCAGATTGCCCCATGAGGCGACAGTTCTAAGCAAGAAAGAGCGTCCGAATTCCCCCCTGTAACGATTTTATGGTCAGAGCCCAATATTCCGCCCCGGCCAACTTATTATATACCGTTAGCATTTAAAATTAGACTAAACTAAAAATTACTATACATAAAGATTTAATCTAATCTAAATGATACACTTAAACCTATGATTTAAATTTAATAATCAAGGATACTACGAGTTTAAATGAAGGTTAAGAAACGTTTAATTGAATACTAAAAATTGTAGTACGGTTAAATACTAAATACACTAAGTTATCTAAAATACACTAAATACTTAAAATATACAGGACTACGTTTACTGGCTCTCAGGATAATTAAAAGGGGAATGATTCGAATCATTTAATGAAAACGCTCTATTGCTCTATAGTCTTATACTTAGCTACTATGCTCTATTACAAGACTCTATGGCGATAGCGTTCAAGTTCTATTGTTCTTAGAAATTCATTCTACTTATCTCTCGGCGAGTGACTTCTCGGTGGCGAAGACTTGGTGATCACGGACACGCGGCTCTCCTTGATGGATGGCCGGGCGATTTTAGCATCGGTCCTGCTCTTCATGGTCGGGGTTCCCGGTCGTGTAGTACGGCGAGCGTCCAATTTCATCGCGCGTCCACGATGGTACTTTTAACGGCATTCATAGCTACACGTATTAACGCGGAAACCTTCAATCTATTACAGCTAGTCCGAGTTCAATTCCACAACCTTTCGGCATCGAATGGCACGACACAATCTTGCATTTTCCCGCGCATTCTTGGTTTTTAACATCTCGTCTAGTTCTCTGTTTCACAACCGCATCGAGAATGTACCAGGGGTACCGGAAATTAGCAAAGGGGTAAAACATGGGGAAAACCTTTTCTTGAGCCAGTGACGTATCAGGGGGTACAATACTATTGAGAGCCAGCGAATAACAAAAAAGGATATTCTTTGGAAATTCCCTATCTTGGAAAACATATTTTAACAATGACCTCGCGGAATTAGCCGGCCGGGGTGGATATTGGTCTCTAATCCATTTAAGGAAACAAATAGTCGCGTTAAAGCGCCTAAATATTCGTTATACCCCCCCCCCCCTTTTCCACGTAAACTATGTACCGGCCAACCTAACCCCTGGCTTACAGTGTGAAAGGTCATATTCGGCTCTGGAAAAATCCCTCAAACTTAGTTGCCAAGGACGAAAAATTGAAAGTCATCCAAATGGGTAAAAACAGAGACCCCTCCAATCGAAAATAGCGCCGCCTTCCAAACCCCCAAGAAACCATAACTGCAAGTAAAAACCACTACCAAGCCTACACTTCCGACACCCAACTTCCTCCACCCCTAGACGGAAGAACTACAAAACCAGAGAACGCAAGGAAACGGAGAGAATTAACAGGAAGAATTCGAACAGAATCGGAACTAGGAGAGATCCCCAACCCAGTCCAGGCTTAGGCCGCGGTATCCCAAGAACGTAGTCAAATAAAAGAGGCATAATGCACAAAATTAACGATCAACCCAAAAGAGGCGAAATGCCCATCGCGTTTAATTTTCAAATGGATCCCTAAATCCAAGAACGTTTTTCCCGTGATAAAACACTATCAGCAGATCGAGTCAACTAAAGGCACCCCTCCAAACCCAACTGTCATCGAAGTATCATCCCACTGGCAAAGGACATTCCTGGGTATCGTCCCCTTCTTATCGAGAAATAAGTCGTCCAAGTCGCTTATGCAGTAACCAGATATTCGAGACACCAAGAAACAGAGCCAGCAAAAAGAAGATAACATCCCCTGAGAGCGAAACCGTAACGTTGAAAATTTCCTTAAAAACCCCCCTGACTATTCCCTGAGACGAAAAAACTACGTTTAAGAATATACGCTAATCCCCGACAAGTTAAAAGATTGAGTCTAGAGCCCCTAAAACCATGTTAAATCGATACTTCCTAATAATTCCTCTAATAACAAGTTGGAGTGTTTTGTCAATTTCTTGTCCCAAGAGCGAGAAAAGCCCCGTGTCGAGAGTCCCGAACAATACTCCTTTATTCCGACACGTATAAAAACCAAGCCCCCAACCCAAAACGGTATCTTAACCGATTTGTACCGTCTCCATGCCAGTTTGAATTTTTAGTTACTTTCCCCATAATCCCGTTTTATGGCAATTTTTAACAATAGGTACTTTTGTTTTTTTTGGGTTTTGTTTATTTTTTTAGATGTATTATTTGTCAAGGATTACAATAATGCAAAAAGTCTTAACCGCAATTTATTATTTAGAAAGATATGATAAATTTAAAATTGTTACTTGCCATCAATTTTTACCTCGGAAAATACGACATATTTCGAGATTTTTGTACGTGTTGGATGAGGTAGGAATGAGGACGAATTAAATTTAACGACAATATATTACTAAATTTTTAAAACGTGTGCAAACCGAAAATGTGTTTTCTACTTTAATACGGCTTTTTTTGGTTTTGTTTATTAACGGTCAAGGATTACAGTAATGCGAAAAGTTTTAACCGCAATTTATTATTTAGAAAGATATGATAAATTTAAAATTGTTACTTGAAAGCAATTTTGGGTTACGTGTAGAATAGCTGACCCCCACCTGATTTTTTTATATATTTTTTGGATAGAGGGCAAGATGGGGATTATTTTAATTTATTTTTTTTTGGCGGAAATGAATATTAACAAAGATATGAATTTTGCAGTGAATTTTCCCTAGGACGATTCTTTAAATTCCTAGATTTTAATGCGTTGTGGATAACGTGGGGCTGATGACGAAAAATAAAATGTGGAAATGCAAAACATACTAACTTACTTTTTTATATTCTAGGTTGCGTTATAGATGGCCCATAGCTTTTTTTAGTATGGGGTTGGGGAGGCGCCGCGCGCCCCCAGCGCTCGAGCGAAGTGAGTGCGCGGCGCCGTCAGGCGCCAATACTTAGAATAAATTCGACGTTGTATAAGTCAACATCACACAGAAGACATTTAATATGACATAGTATGGTTTAAAAAAGGCTAAAATGCGTTGAAATACGGGAAAAATTCCCAACCCTTAAAAGTTAGTACTGTGTGGCAATTGAGCCTTTCTATTTTTCGTCATCAGTCCTACTTTATGCAACAGGTACAGAAATCTCGAAATATTTCGTATTTTCCGTTGTAAAAATTGTTAGCAAGTAGCAATTTTACATTGATCATATCTTTTTAAATAATAACTTGCGGTTAAAACTTTTTGCTTTACTGTAATCCTTGACAAATAACAAACCAAAAAAACAAAACAAAACACAAAAAAACAAAAGTGCCTATTGTTAAAAAATCCCAGTTTTATTAAATCTCTTAAGTAAATTTAAGCGCTCAACGCAAGTTTCTCTTTCTATATTATTTTATTTAACCGCCCCCATTTTTAAGTGTAATAACCTTACCATGGCTGCCAGGTATCCCGAGGATACGCCAGAGTTTGTAAGGAATCCCATTTTTGATTTACCTGTTATTTTGCATTTTTTCTGTTTTAATATTTTTATATCTATCAATAAAAGCATTTCAATCAAAGTTTCATTGAGTATCCCAATCACTGTCCGACATCATCATCTTTCTTTTACTTATTATCATCAACGCACTGCAACGTCGTAATACAAACGATACGCGCGGAGCGAAGGGGTAATAGATATCTGTTGAAACTTCTATTTTACCAATTTGTTGTTGGAACAAGTAGCAGCGCCGGGTCGAAGTTGGCCCCCCTTTTTTGATTAATAATTTTAATTAACCTTAATATAAAGAGACGTCAATGTGAATTAATGCGACACTATTTTTAACGAATGCGACAAATTAGGTTATGAGATAATAGACAAATGAAAAAAGGGGTCTTATTTTTTTATATTTTGGGGGGCTGCCTTTAAATAAGTTCTATAAAAAAATGAAGTCGTTATCGCGGACCAATGCGACAACCATTTTTCCAAATGCGACATCAATAAAAATAGTTCTTCGTAACCAGATTGGAATGTGACCAGTAATAGATAATATTAAATGCAGGCTAATTTAATGGCAGCCCCCGAATTTTATATTTATAATTTGTAATAAAAAATTATTACGTCGTTAACGCGGACCAATGCGACAATCATTTTTCCAAATGCGACATCAATATAAATAGTTCTTCGTAACCAGATTGGAATGTGACCAGTAATAGATAATATTAAATGCAGGCTAATTTAATGGCAGCCCCCAAATTTTATATTTATAATTTGTAATAAAAAATTATTACGTCGTTAACGCGGACCAATGCGACAATCATTTTTCCAAATGCGACATCAATATAAATAGTTCTTCCTAACCATATTGGAATGTGACCAGTAATAGATAATATTAAATGCGGGCTAATTTAATGGCAGCCCCCAAATTTTATATTTATAATTTGTAATAAAAAATTATTACGTCGTTAACGCGGACCAATGCGACAATCATTTTTCCGAATGCGACATCAATAGAAATAGTTCTTCCTAACAAGATTGGAATATGACCAATAATAGATAAAAAAGGGCGCTAGTTTAATGGCAGCCCCCAAAATATAATAAAAAGTTTAAAAACAAATAATTTGCTAATTAACGCGACAATCGTTTTTTCAAATGCGACATCCATAGAAAGAGTATTTCCTAACCAGAATTTGTTTTATCAGATTTAGAAAAAAAAACAATCTAAGAAGACGGCAATCAAATTAATGCAACACTATTTTACACGAATTCAACAAATTAGGTAAAGTAAAAAGCTAATTTAATGGTAGCCTCAGAATATTAAAAATTGAAAAAAATATTAAATTATGTCTTTAACGCGGACCAATGCGTCAACACCTTTATTAATTGCGACAATATTTAATACCTGCGAAACTGACTACTGAATGCACTCCATTTGTGTTTTAGAAACGATATAATTTTTAAATAATGTGACTTTAATTTAATTGAACCCAGGACCATATTTATTAAATGCAACTAATTCAAAATACTTATGTCATCCAACCGCAATTGTACGACATAAATAAATTCTATTGAGGGTGTTAAAGATAAGTTTGTCAAATATAAAGAGGAGTGGCGTAGACAAGGGGGTTCCGTGTCCAACGCCCCACCCCTTTTGAGCCAACCTTTTTCTGTTTTATATATCAACTTCTTCTTAACATTGACACACGTCGACACCTTTGACGTATTTCCGGCTACGTCACAAATAAGGTGCTGTTTTCTATGGATCCTAATGAGTTGAGCTTGTCTAATGAACATGAGTTGTAAAGTGATTTGTTTCAGAGATTTGGGTTCCTAAAAAATTACTTGGAAAGACCAACACAGCCTTAATACTGCTAATCGGTATTCTTCCTTAAACCAATTTTGATTTCATAAAGTGATTAGATATTTTTTATCAATGAAATGAAATACTTCAATATGTGGCAAAAATTAATTATTGTACTTTTAGAAGTAATGTAATTCTGAGGAGGGATTCATGTTTTTTAAAATTAAACGCTCCAAAATAGTTATTTCCGTTTCGATGTCATTTTGAATGGCTATAAAATCACCGCCATTTTGTAATCCCTTAAGTCATTTTGTACCGCCTCCTTGCTAGAGGTCGGCGGAACATATAAATTAACTCAAAAATCTCAATTAATCATTATTTGTTTATACGAATAAATTATACGAATAAACAACGATTTAACATGCAAAATTTTCATTTTTTTCGAATATTTCTGAATAATTTTCGGTTAAGGATAAATATAAACAATCGTATAATTTCTTATTCAAACGCCGACCCCTACTCCTTGCAGAGACCCTCGACGGAGCAAGTAAAAATAAATTTGCATAGTTTAATATTAGGCATCCGCCTAAGGCTGATTTGAAACCGCGCGTGCGCTCTCATCTGAAAGATCAAATGGTTGTTCGTCACAAAATCAAACGAGGACGCTGCAGTCGCTCAGAAGTGAAAATTAGAAAACTATAAAAATAATTAAAAAAACAACCGCTTTTTTTAACGCGGTTTTCGCTTGACGATTCCCCTGCAATATAACGAGATTATAAAGAACAATCTAAAATAAAATTGTGGATATTATTTTAAATTTAAATTGGGGCCCAGATATTAACTGTTAGAAGGCCCAGAAAGATGATATAGTGAAGCCCCAACCCCCATTGGCTCCACTTCGGGCTACGCCCCTGGAAGTTTGGCCAAAATTTTTATATAAAAATACTTAAACATTTTAAAATACGAGCACCACCTCTGGTTGCCCGTAGTTTTGTGACAAACAAATTTATTCCGTTAGCCACAATAATGTTGTAACTTTACAATGCCTTTAATTAAATCGCTATTTAAAAAATGAACAAGGCTTAAAGGAACAACTTGTTCGTATTCATTAAAATAAAGGTCGCATTCATTTAAAATAAAGGTCGCATTCATTTAAAATGAGGTCGCATTCATTTACAATGAGGTCGCATTCATTTACAATGAGGTAGCATTCATTTACAATGAGGTCGCATTCATTTACAATGAGGTCGCATTCATTTACAATGAGGTCGCATTCTTTTACAATGAGGTCGCATTCTTTTACAATGATGTCGCATTCTTTTACAATGATGTCGCATTATTTTACAATGATGTCGCATTCTTTTACATTGATGTCGCATTCTTTTACATTGATGTCGCATTCTTTTACATTGATGTCGCATTCTTTTACAATGATGTCGCATTCACTTATATTAATGTCACATTCACTTATATTAATGTCGCATTCTTTTATAATGATGTCGCATTCACTTATATTAAGGTCGCATTCACTTATATTAATGTCGCATGCACTTATATTAATGTCGCATTCACTTATATTGATGTCGCATTCATTTATATTGATGTCGCATTCATTTATATTGATGTCGCATTCATTTATATTGATGTCGCATTCATTTATATTGATGATACTTTTTATATTGATGTCGCATTCACTTAAAATGAAGTACCATTCATTAAAATGATGTATCAAGCAGTCACCCAGATGTCGATTTCAAAAAGAGATGATTCGTAATCATATGCAGTCGGTACTATCAGTTTGCTTGAATAAAACTGTCACTTCTAAAACACAAATGGAGTGCCTAGCTGATTATTATTATTTTAGCCCCCTTTTTTCATTTGTCTATTATCTCATAACCTAATTTGTCGCATTCGTTAAAAATAGTGTCGCATTAATTATTTAAAATTACGAATTAATATGGTGGGGTTAATGTTAAGTTAGCCCCCCCCCACCTTCTCTATTAATTTTCTCATAAACTATTTTTTCGCAATCAAAATTATATCTGTCGCATTTCTTCGCATTGACATGTAGTGGCTATGATATTCTGTCCTGGTTGAATAACAAAATTATGGGGGCTGACGTTAATTTAGCCCCCTTTTAATTTTAATTATATCTCGATAATGGTTAAGTCGCATCTCTTTTTCTTGCTGTCGCATTTTGTCGCATTGTGGTTGCATAAAATTGATAGAGAAATTTTCTGGGAAATCAAAAAAGGGGGGCCAACTTAATCGACCCAGCAGCGCCAGCAACAAGCCGGGGTAGACCTGGGCCTACTTGAAATTTTGATAGGGGCCTCCAAAAGTCGTCTTAAGGGGCCTCCAAAATTTTATAAATGGGCCTCCAAATTATTTAATATCAGAAAATTCTGTAATTTGTTTGCGAAATAATTTATTTATTTATTAATTTTCTAATATTCATTGCGAGTGATTCGCTTAACGACACTGCTGTTTTTATTCCTTTCAAAGGTACGAGTAACTTTTCTTTGACAGTAGTTTATTTTTTAGTTTTAATTTTTGGCGAGCGCTACTATATGCAAATTGTATCTTTAATTTTCTATTTACAAATAAATGGTTCTTAAATTTACTTTACTAAGTGTACCTATGTACATTCATTTTCTTAAAGTTGTAAGTTCTGATGTAAGGGATGTACATGCGAAGTACCGAAGGAATGAATGTAAATTGATAGACGTGAATTCAGTCATAGAAATAAGTAAAATAACCACTCATTTGTTTAGTGATATTGGTTCTAATTTTTTTCGTAGCGTACCCATTTTACCCAAAAATCGCACCACTTGCTTAAAATAAATTTAATAATCCACTTGGACGGATTTAAAAAAATTGTGGTGGGGGGGGGGGGGCTCCATAATATTGGGTGGCCTCCAAGTGGTTGGCCTACCTCCCCAAAAATCTTGGCGCCGCTATTGGTTGGAACCTGATCCATTTTCAATTAATAGGGCATAAGGTGGTGCCTTGGCTGTTAGCTTAGCTGATTATTATTCTTATCCAGGAGCTGTCTAATTACATTATGGGCTAACATCTCCTCTAAATGCTTCTCAATCAACACCTGTTTCTGTCTAGACACCCTATAGGGTCTTTGCGCAATAGGTGGGGATGACCCTGTATTAATTTGATAACGTTCATCTTTGGCTAAACCAATTTTTGGGGCAAATACCTCAGGAAATTTACTCAATAAGCCACATAACGGCACTCCCATCTCGGCCGGGACATTAGTCCTTCCCATTACCCGATCAATAGACGTCTTAAATTCCTCAGACACCTCAACATCCTCTTCCGATAAGAAAAAGAAACTGATAGGTCGAGACTTACCCAACGATACAGTGCCTCTCTCATCATCGAGCTTACCATGATGCAAAACTGCGAAACCCTGCCAAGAACAGCGTCGAGGGGAAGGTCAGCCATTAGACGAAACATATAAGTAAAAGGCTTATTCTTAATATAAATTGATAATTTCTGCTCATCCAAAATGGGCGACTGTTGGCCACGAGGGGCTAACCACTCTCTGATAATATGTACACCGATTACGTAAATATGAAAGTGAGTACAGCCTTTTTTAGTGCTAAATCTGTAGTCATTTACGTAATCATTTTAGTGCAGTCAAAGCTACAGGCCTGTACACCGATTACGGGGAGTGATCAGCCCCTCGGTTGGCCATTAGCCAATATAACCATGTCACACACGTCACGCGGGAACCAATAACGGAACAACAGAGAGCATACGGCTTCAGAAAGAAAAGAAAAATCAGCGCCCGTATCAACTAGATATTCGATTTTAACTTTATTTGGTAAAAAGGCATTAATTCTCGCCATACGCTGAGGGAAACTATAAATAGCGTTAATCGCACTAACCGCTGTCGGAGACAAGCCACCATCACCTGTCTCCGACCCTACAAGTGTTTTGTAGCCTGCGGGCTAATAACCTCCTTAGGTCTGGTCTCATTATGATCATTACCAAACGATCTCCGTACCCTCTGCTTTCGACATTCATTTGCCATGTGACCGTCCTTCCCACAGTTAAAACAACGGATTTGGTAACTTCGACCCCACCGGGTCTCTGGGGCTGATAACCTACCTGACCACGGCCATTACATACCCTTTGATCTTGAGGAACCGGAGAGGGAATGTGCTTATTATTACTCAACATATGGGAATAAACTTCTCTTTTCCGTGTTAGAATACGCTTAGCAATTGGTATCTCACGCTCTAAGTCATGTACCGACTGACAGACACTGAGGTTCAAACAAGAAGCTAGGTCAGCACTAAGCCCATCGTACATGCGGTCCAATTAATCTAATGAATCTCAAGGGGTGGTCAATTGATTGTTTAGGGCCAACATCTGGGCAACATAACTTTCGGGATCCTCATTCGGCTGCTGTCGTCGTTGAGCTAACCGCCTTTTTAACTCCCTTCCATACTCCCGAGAGAAATATTTTTCTAAAAATAACACGTGAAATCTATAATAACAAGTAAATCTAGATTCATTGTTATTGAACCATAACTCCGCCTGATCAGTAAGCGTCAATGGAATCGATTTAATAAGTAGCTTATACATGGTGAGGTCATATGACCCAGCAAAACACTTTAGGCGCTGTAAATGCAACTTAGGGTCGTCATCAGCCTTCCCTGAAAACCAATAATTGGGCACAGGTGGACGCTTATTAGGTCTACGGCCGGCTACCATCTAATTCAACAGCTCTACGACCTTTCCCATTTCAGTACCCTCTGATACACTTTCTTCCCCTTCCTGACTCATTTCACTGCTTGGTATTCCACACAATTTATAAAAGGCAGTATTAAATTTGCTAATTCTCAAATCGGTAGAATCGACTGAAGAAACGTCAATTGAGTCAGTCCTAACCAAACCAATGCCAACAGGCTCATTTTCCATAAATCAGTTAAAAAAAGTAAATAATAAAATACAAAAAATTAATCCCAGCACAACTAAAAGAACAAGATTAAATAAAATAGATAAAAATAACTGCAACGCAATTACGGAGAATTACCAACTTAACTAAACCTATTATAAAAATACAAAAAAAAAGATCGTTAGGCTGCTAATCCCAACTAACCCTAAAACCACAAAAAGGGGTGCTTCACCGTCAAACTAACCGACGCCGCAAAAACAATATGGCGACCGACCAAAGAAGGGACAAAATCTACCGCACAATGGCAAAAAATATATAAATATGAACGAATATCACCAAACATGAGGTCCACCAGACCGCATATGACACATTAATAATAATAAAATAACCGTTTACCGTTGCCACCAATTATGTGGCCACACTCAATATAATGTTAGGGTAACGGGGCCCAGGAGGCTTAAGATGTGACTACACAATGCTAAAAGAACCAAGTCGAAGCTTCACCGTAAGCCTAGACTAGAATGTATTAAGAATGGCCGGTCAGCGCGATTTCCTATGGCTAAAATTAATACAGCCAAGCGCAGGATAATCAATAGTCGGGTCGCTAAAAATTTTAAGACTTTATTTTAAGCGATTTTCATGCCCAAGATTCAGTAATGTAGATGCCTAGCGGGATTGTTCTTACAGTCAACAATTATTGTCTGGCAGTACTACAATTAATTTTAATGTATCAGCGTTGGTGTACACTCTGTTAAATAAGTCTTCGGCCGTTGGGATTTTGGCACTTATTTGCGATTATCTCGAAAACTATGAATGATAGCAAGTTGAAACCAATTTTATTTTTAATATTTTTCTAATATCTTTCATACCTATGTCTTGACTCACGTGTAACATTTCCATATCCTCCGGAAATGCCAAATATCGTTTTTGACAACTTTCTTAATAGTGATGTTACGCCCCCGAAACCTGCATTTTTGGATTCAGAAGGGACGATTCATATTTAGAGATAGCCATTGTTATCCGGCTACGTCGAACGGCTGCTAAGATATGGCCTATCGAAACTTCGGGTCACATTCGGAAAATTCTAAAACGCCTAATTAATCAATTTTATTAATCTGGCATATAACCACAGCGTTCCAACAACCTGTTAAATCAATATATATATATATATATATATATATATATATATATATATATATATATATATATGCTTGTCGTGTTACAAAGTGGCAAACTCCTTTAACCGTTTAATTTCTTATGTATTTATACAAAATTTTAAATTAACATATAAAACACAGCATATTAATTAAGGTTATAATATTTTGCGAGTAGTTCTGTAGTAGTTTGAAACACAAAACTGCAAAATCCAGTTACGACAGCATAGCAGACGTCTATACACGGCTTCCACATTTGATGTCTAAAATTATCCTCTTGCGATAATTTCTTTAAATGAAAAATCCCGTTTTTCGCGTTTTTGGCCTAGAAATTCCCATTTTTTTTAAAAGATATTCAGATTAATTCTGAAAATAAATCTTACTTTAAGGTTTTATTTATTACAAAATTACTTACATTTGAATAGTTTTGCAAAAACATATCCTCAAAAGTTGCTTTGGATATTTAGATCGTTACTTACATTACTTTTATAATCACCCTTTTCCCGTTTTCCCTCTTAAATTGCATTATTCCCTTTTAGCGTTTTTAAAGGTTGCAAAATTCAGGGATAAGGAAAAATTCCCCGCATATGGAAGCACTGCATATATTGCATTGAAAATCATTGCCAGAAATAAGCGTTTCAAAAATATGGTGCCTTATTTAGCAAAATAACTCAGCTCGTAGTACGTCTTTCTTTGGAATTTTTTATCCCACTGCCCTATTTTATATCCATGGCGGCCGATTTTAAAATTCATTTTAAATATTTCCATTTTAATATACATAATTCTGAACTAAACATGCGTACTCCTTTACAATTTAAAAATTTCTCAGTTAACTGTTACAGTTTCAAGGCTCAAATTTAAGGAAAAGGTTTTAAAATGTTTAAAAGGTGAGGAAAAATTTATGGAAATTATTTTATAAATATATTTTGCTTTTTAAAATAATTCCAAAAAATAACTCTTTAATTCTAAAACATTTCCAATATCTGTGCCTTCATTGATCCCAACTACCCCTTAAATCAACCTTTCAACTGCTTTGATAAAAGCATTTTTTTATTTAATAGGTAATAAGGAACGGACTCACAGCTGGTATGATAAACGTGGCGTCCCTTGGTACTGGGCACGAACCAGTAGGCATGTCGGGCGAGAAGCAACAAGAGCTTCTTTACAGGATGACTTCAGAACCGGGAATGAACGATCTACTTCGGCAAAGCAGCCGCACACATGGGCAAAATAGCTGCCCTCCACCCTCCATCCCTCTGCCCTCCGGAACGAACGTACGTACTCCTTCATTCATCTATCCGCCCTCCATAACTAATATCTGCCCTCCATCCTCTACCCCTCCGCCCTCCAGAGGGTAGATCTACACTCCGTCTAATACCCTCAGCACTCCAGTGAGTAGAGCTACACTCCGTCTAATACCCCTCAGAGATAAGGGAGTGTGTATACCGATAAGGGGCACCTGCGGGCGGGGGAAACGGGCCCCTATAGGGGCCCCCTTTTGCGGCAATATTCGGCGGGGTCAAAAGGTTAGCTGATTTACGAGGTCAATAGGTTATCTGCCCCTATGGACACGATGCAAACAATAAATAGGTGTGAAACGGACCCCCCTATAGGGGCCCCATTTTGCGTACATTTTCGGCGGGGTCAAAAGGTTAGGTCAATAGGTTAGATGATTTACGATAGGTTATCTGCCCCTATTCCGCAGGTGGTGTGGACTGACACGATGTTATGCAAACAGCCGGCCAGTCATAGTTAATAGCTGGAGGCACCCCATTTTAGGTCAAAAGGTTAGCTGATTTACGATGTTAGGTCAATAGGTTATCTGCCCCTATGGACACGATGCAAACAGCCGTTAAATAGGTGTGAAACGGACCCCCTATAGGGGCCCCATTTTGCGTACATTTTCGGCAGGTCAATAGGTTAGGTCAATAGGTTAGATGATTTACGATAGGTTATCTGCCCCTATTCCGCAGGTGGTGTGGACTGACACGATGTTATGCAAACAGCGGGCCAGTCATAGTTAATAGCTGGAGGCACCCCATTTTAGGTCAAAAGGTTAGCTGATTTACGATGTTATAACCCATAAAACCCAAGGTGTTAACCCATTTTAGGTCAATAGGTTATCTATGGCGGTGACACGATGTTATGCAAACAGCCTACCCGTCATAGTGAATGTCGAGTTGGTTGGTTTTCGCCGACAAACACTTTCGGGCCCCCTAAGGGTAGCGTAAAATAGCGGGCGGTCATCGGTAAAAGTGTTTTGGGAAAAAAAGAGCAGAGTGTATACAAATTATAAGGTTTTATTTAGATATTCAAAGTTACAGTACATTAAGCGGATGAAAACGTTTAAAGATAAAACAATTTATTTTTAATATATTTATGGTTGGTAGATACCATATTAAACAAATTGTAAAAGTTAAATACACAAAACATATTTTGGTTGGCCACTGTTTCTTTAAAATCTTCAATAATTTTAAATGCTGTTACGTAATTGGACGCGTAGCGGACAACGGTATCATACCTTTCATGTTCATCCGATAGAAATAAATTGTTGGGTGCACATGGTTCTTTATACAATATTTCGTAAATTTTACGATAATTATCGGTTATAACGTAACCCATTAATTCAAAGAGTTTTTGGTTCACTTTAAGGAGTTGAATGTGCGAATTAATGAAATATTTGAGTCTGTCCAATTCTCGAGTTTCCGGCGCTTTGATTACGACCGACGCTTCGGATATCGTACTCTGCAAGGTTAATTCTTTTTGGTCAGACATGGCGGCGGTCACTAGCGCATCAGATAGCGGGAACGGTGATCGAAAGGGCAACCTTTGTGGATCATTTATTTGTTCCCAGTGCCCGTATAAATCGTCCCAGGCGCGCGAAGACATCTCAAAGACCTGGTGTGTGATTTTATTGCATAGAGCTACAGATATATCGAGCTCAGACGTAAAACCCGTAGTAACGAAAAGCTCGGATGAAAGTGAATACCGAGGGTTAATGTTACGCTGAGTCGGATCAAATTTAGACATTTTAGTAGACCCAGGAACGTTATCTACACAGCTTCGTTTAGACATGATGCTCGAGAAACGGTTTGTAGTGTACTGCCGATGGATGACGGGGATGAATCCCTTATATAGCGATAATAATTTGATGACGTAATCAGGATGACGTAATGGGTTGACTCAATGACTCACGCGATTAGTCAAATTTTGCGGTGTTATGTGTATAGCGACGGCCATATTGGTAAACCAAAGAGATAGAAATTCTACAAGTCCCATTAAAAGTAAAATCAACGCGATTAGTAATGCGTTTTTAGGATTGTTCGCGATAAGGCGAGTAACGGGAAAGGCGGGATCGTCCCTATTCGGTAGGGCTGGTGGAATCATCTGACATGATGTTATGCAAACAGCCAGTAGCTATAAACCCGAGTAATGGGCCCCCTACGGCATCTGTCAAACACTTTTTTCCACGTGCGAGTGGTGTTATGAAATAAATCCAAATAGTTCAATGGGTCGAGCCTTTTGTGTATCAATTCATAACTATTTTCACCGACAAACACTTTCCCCGTGTAACATTATTTTCAATCACTTTTACGATGCGCAAAGCTATCCGTCTTACGGAATATCGGCCCTAAGGGGTAAAGGGTAGATAGAGGATGGCCCTTGCCCCCAGCGCGTAAAATAGACACAGCGGGTGTCCCCTCTCGCTAGCTAAAAGTGTCGTTTTTACATCAGGTGTGGATTCTTCGCGCTAAAATGGTTATAACAAACGATTGTTCCCACCAAAAATGTAAAATCCATCTCCGCTGTTCTCGGATGAGGACGTAGCCATTTAAGTTTTTATCAATTTTTATATTTTTAGCTTGGCGATGTATTCCAAAATTAAATGGTAACCACGTATGCGTTACAATTTCAAGATGCAAGATACTCGAGAATGGTAAAATAGTCTATATTTAAAGTTAAAATGCGAAAACTATATTTGTATAGTCGAAATTTATTTTAACGTATTAAAATAAAAATTCATCTTTCTGACAAGAGTCTTACCCATCATACATACACCATCTAATCTGGAATCTATGTTTAACAATTGGAGGAATTCGTGTTTACGATAGGCTCTTTTTTAACGTAACTTAGTACATTAATTGAGTATTTTGAAATATTTTAATATCGGAATTTTTTTTGATGTATTAAAAGTAGAGTTAAGATGCTTTTATAGTATTTTCTATGTATTAGCATATCTGAACTTGCGGTTCAATTTTGGGTACATGGACCACTTACACGCTAATGATATTCAAATGAAGTTTAAAAATATTTCCATTTGAACGAGTCCCTCTTTTTATATCAGCAAAGTACTGAACGATTCTATCTTATGGATTTAAATAGTTCTAACAATAGTACAACTACAACATTTGAGAAAGACACTTTTCCCATTGTGAAAGTGGAATACAAAATAAGAATCACTTCAATTTAAAACGCACTTTAAATTTAAGTATAGACTATTTTACCATTCTCGAGTAACTCTTTTTTTCTTTAAAAGCTGAAGAAATATTAGAAACGACATTAGTGATCAATTAATTGTTTCCGAGTATGACAGACGATTTTTGATATTAAAGAGTCATTTTTCAAAAGTAAGATTGTTTTCGGTTATTTTTTTTTAAAGCTAGCTTAGAAATCACATTATTTTTATATATAATTATTTAGTTGTAATGTTAATTCTTAATTACTGGTAGCCTTCACTAGAAACTATTATAAGAATTATATATGAATTTATAACCAAGCGTGTATTTACCACTAGTGAATGCAATATCAGTCGAAGAATTGAAGAAAGACGGAATCACGTCATTATTAAGAACTGCCCTCACAAAGTAAACTTGGGTAAAGTAGAAGCGGAAATTGATAAACAACGAGTCCGCGCAGAAGCCGTTGCTCGATCGGGACTACCATCGCATCTTTTTGGAAATTTGACAAGTGCTTGGGTGGAACAAATGAAAACCCCTAAACGAATAAACAAAGATATAGAACTTAGACCATGGCAGAAAAGTTTATTGGAACATTTAATTCTCTCAGACAGAAAAATAATATTTGTAATAGGAAAAGATGGAAATGAAGGAAAATCGTGGATGTTAAATTACTTGAAATCCCGTAAGCCCGACTTTGTATATTGTCAGCAAGTGACAGTTTCGGGGAGTGAAATGCTTTTTCAATTGAAAAAAGTTTGCTCTGGTGTGAACCACTTTTTCTTTAACACCTTGAGAAGTATAAAAATATGCGACGAACACTTGGCAGTATTTGAAAGTTTAAAAGATGGTGAAATTGTTAGTACGAAATATAATTGTGTGAGTATAAATATTAGTACTCCAAATGTAGTTTGTGTTTTTGGAAATTATATGCCTGAATCTTACGGTTTAAGTTCTGATAGAATTGTACGATTTTATATAAAAAATAATTATTTATGTAAAAATTAATTATGAAATATGTATAGTAGAAATGTTAATATAAAATTTGCATAATTGAGGACGTGTGAATATAAAAATAGTAAACTTAAGGTTGTTTGTGTTTAATTCCCGATTTTTTTGGTATATGTTCATATTATAGCCCTCCTCAGGTTATCTATATAAAAACAAATGGTTGTACAAAAAAATGAAAAGAAAGAATAATAAAATTGTTGATTTAAACCAGAAAAGGTATGTCGGTCAAATGTTTGAGTTTTCTTAAATTTATTTCATATACATTTCTACATGTTTTTATTTCACTGTAATAAAGTCTCTAACACTTATGAATAGATAATTGTATAATTGATTTACAAGTTATTAGAGTTAGAAATTTAGTCTTAGCAATTGTTTTTTCACGCTTTATTTAAGTCAAGCAATAACATTTTTAAAAATGAAAGCTGTTAAACGAAATAAAATAAGCATTTCTGAACTTTTTATATTAATTATGTTTTATTATTTATAACGATATGGATTTCAATACATTTGAAGAAGCGAGTAAACTCAGCTTATCAGACTTGGGCAAAGTGGTTTTTAATTGATGGTGTTATATAATAAAATATACTTCAGCTTTTGAATAAGATTTTTTTCTATCCAACCGATATCCTTTATATAAAAGCTGAAGTAATTAATCCATTCAATTCAACAAGCATTAAAAAACCCGGTTCAAGTCAGAATAGCTGTGCAAAGTACTAATAACGTAGAAAATGTTTTTGGGGGTTCCATTGACCTGATGAAAAATTTTCATAAGATAAAGTTACTGGACTGATGGAAGCTTCAGTGTTTTCAGAGCGAAGTCTTAATTGCATATTCTAAGTTTTTTTAAAAACAAGTTTATTTCTAAAAATGAAAAGTACATGTTTTATCGGGGGCAAACTTTTTCCGTGTGAATGGAGAAATGATAATTAAAGAGTTAGCTATTTACGATACGGAAACGGAGAAGCATAACGTCTGGACCTTTAAACCACCATATCCATATTCCAGTCTTACGGAAGACGATAAATGGCATTGTAGATGGTTGTATTGGAACATTTGTGATCTCCGTTGGGACGACGGACAGGAAGACTACAACAGCCTAGGAGCCATCGCGAATTATATAAAAGAACAAGGGTTAAAGTTTTTTTTTGGAAAGGTTTAGTAAAGGCCAAAGTTTTATCGGATTTCATAGGAGTTAACGTCAAGAACGTCGAGGATTTTGACTGTCCTACCATTCTTTGTATAAGTGCTCCTAAACATTGTCATTTTCACCGTGACCCTAATAATTTCGCCGTTGTGAAATCTCACAAAATCGCTGTGTGGTACCGAAAAATCGTGTGTAAGAAAATATAAGTCGTTTTAAGATTATTTTTGCTACTTTTTCATCACATTGGTTTTACGTTATGTCTGTTTTCTAAAATTACGTTTCTTAAATAGCGTAACGTATTAAAGTTGAATAAAGAGTTTTTCATTTTATTTTAATTTTAGTGTTTTTATAATATCTTTCTGACTACATGTGTATTGTTTAACTTCTTTCATTTTTAAAAATGAAATTGCTTGATTTAAATAAAGCGTGAAAATTATTAGTTTCGAAAGGATATTTACAAATCTTATCCAATCTAAAGTCCATCGTTCGGGTATTAGTAAGTATTTCATACAAACTAACTTAATTCAGTATTTTTAGAAGTGAAGAGAAAACACATTGTGAAAAACCAAATGAAAAGAGACTTTAAACGGTTTTAAAAATCTTAATATATATATTTAAAAAATCCAACGTTTCGGCAGTGTAGCATATGAAAGTATTAAGTTTCAAAAAGTGCATTTAAATTGAAGTGAGGCCTATTTTGGGATTCCCCTTGTTCCTCCTTCTTTCATCTCAGCATGTTTCCCCTTTTATCATGGTTTCTCTCCAAAAAATAGCCAAAAATCTTAAATCAGTAGGTCTCGCTCCTATTTATCTTCCACCATCCCAAATTGTCAGCTTTATTATGTAATAACAAAGAACCAACAAGGCCATCATTTATAAAATCTCCCGTGCTTGTGGTGATAATTACATTGGGCAATGCCGTAGCCCATTTCTTCAAGGGCGTAAAGAGCCCCAAAAATATAAACAACCCGTACAATAATTCTCCCCTTAACGAACACCTTCGTGTTTTTGGGGCCATAATGCTAGGTGGGGCTCAATAGATATACTAGCTCGACCCAAAATTATATAAAACAAATTTTAATGTACGCGAATCCATCGAAATCTAAAAAAATAAATCTGCGCAATGTTTAAACCGTGACTATGGTCCCTTTAACTTATACACGTTTTCTCCACTTTTTAAATGTTTTATGGACCTCACCCTCTCACACAGACAACAAACCAATTCCTCCTCTCGCAGAATCCACCCATTCAGACCATAGTAGCCTCGAGCGCGAACGAAGATATCGAGCCCATATAACACTTCGACGGGGGTCGACTCGCCTTTGAGAAAAAAACGCTCGCGGCTAAAGAACAGTGGCATCCACTATATGTATGCATAAATATTTTTTCGTCCCAAAGTTTTACCATCGTACTGTCAGACTTGTAAAAATCCCATGAAGAAGGAGGAACAGTTCCTCCGAAACGTTCGATTTTTTAAATAAATATATTGTGAATTTTAAAAACGGTTAAAGTCTCTTTTCACTAAGTATTTTATATATTTGAATATCGGAATTGTATTTCGTTGCGTTAAAAGTAGAGTTTAGATGTATAGTCTTTTTAAGTAATACTCGTGATATAGGGTCAAGTACCAAGCATATTTAAGTACTACAATGATATTAAATTAAAGTTTAAAAATATTTCCATTCTACGTTACTTTAACAACGAATATTCTATGACGTCAAAACACTCAAATCCATGTTTCAAATTCAAATTAACCGCGCAAAACACTTAAATCTATGTTTTCATTTGATTTTTAAATTAACCGCGACGCGCCCCCAGACCGCGCCCCCCCGAGAAATCCGCGCCCCAGACCGCGCCCCCCAGGGGAAATCAGCGCACGCGCGCCGCCCCTGGCTACGGCGAGGCGGGGAGGGCTTCGTATATCAACATATTGTGTTCAGGCCAACTTGTTCACTATGTTATATTGTTTTACTAATTTACGCGCACTGTGATTTTCGCAACTTACCATTAATATATTAGCATCTCTGTATAATGTATATAAACAAGGTATTTAACAATGAGTCGGTTAACGCCATGCAGTTACATTAACATCGCTGCAAAATATCGCGTTAATCATTCAATCAATCAGCTAAAGCACATATCGTGATGACTACATGTAAGTCGTTCCGGCTTCGTAGGTATGTCTCTTAAATAAATAACTAAATAAATAAATAAATCTAACCGTCATAAGAACATTTGTACCTACACATATTGCACTTTCATTACTTGAAACTTCAGATTAGTTAGATTGTATCGCTAATTAATCCACTGAATATTTTAGTATCCCGTTTTTGTGAATAATTCCAAACCGAGTTAGTTTTGTTTGAAGTTACGAGCAGACCTGTTTCAATAAAGTTTTAAAACGGAATTTATTTTTCCTGAGTGACAGAGAAAAGATTCGTTCATACCAAAAAAAGGTAACGTCGTCCATCGTAAGTTAATGCGAACTTGTCGTATTGTCGAAAACGTATACCGTTAAATTGTTAAAGCTCTCGTGGAGGTTTACGATAATAATATGTAATGACTAACGTAGCTAAACGATAATAGTAAGTTATGACTAACGTAGTTTAATGATAATAGTAAGTAATGACTAAACGCAAAATTTAACCATGGTTAATTTAAACTAGTAAATAGTAAGTAATATACTATAGAGACAGATACTTCATGGTTTAAAATACACTTTTATTAAAAAGAATATTGGGGAAGCTTTTTCGAGCCCACTCGTTCCTTTTCAACCCTGATAGAAATGGCTAAAAAATCCAAATACAAACAGATAGAGCGCGTAATCGGATAATACAGAAATATAAATTACTTGATCAAAAAATTTTACGAATAATTTTGAGAGGTAGCTACTTTTGTTATTACTATAAGATGTTTTCGAAAACACCGTGCGAAAATGATACGTTATCGATTAACCCTGTAGTCGTTTTACCACTGCCACTTCCTACTAGAATTGAGAACTGGGGAGTTGGGGAAATGAGTTGCCCATTCCCCCAACTCGCAAACCCTATGCATTTCCCCAACCGAGCATTTCGCCAACCAATTTTTTCACGAAGTTGGCGTAATGAACAGTTGGGGAAATGATTTACCCATTCCCCCAACTCGCAAACCCTATGCATTTCCCCAACCGAGCATTTCACCAACTAATTTTTTTACGAAGTTGGCGTAATGAACAGTTGGGGAAATGGGCGACCCATTTCCCCAACTCCCCAGTTCTCAATTCTAGTAGGAAGTGGCAGTGGTAAAACGACTACAGGGTTAATCGATAACGTATCATTTTCGCACGGTGTTTTCGAAAACATCTTATAGTAATAACAAAAGTAGCTACCTCTCAAAATTATTCGTAAAATTTTTTGATCAAGTAATTTATATTTCTGTATTATCCGATTACGCGCTCTATCTGTTTGTATTTGGATTTTTTAGTCATTTCTATCAGGGTTGAAAAGGAACGAGTGGGCTCGAAAAAGCTTCCCCAATATTCTTTTTAATAAAAGTGTATTTTAAACCATGAAGTATCTGTCTCTATAGTATATTACTTACTATTTACTAGTTTAAATTAACCATGGTTAAATTTTGCGTTTAGTCATTACTTACTATTATCATTAAACTACGTTAGTCATAACTTACTATTATCGTTTAGCTACGTTAGTCATTACATATTATTATCGTAAACCTCCACGAGAGCTTTAACAATTTAACGGTATACGTTTTCGACAATACGACAAGTTCGCATTAACTTACGATGGACGACGTTACCTTTTTTTGGTATGAACGAATCTTTTCTCTGTCACTCAGGAAAAATAAATTCCGTTTTAAAACTTTATTGAAACAGGTCTGCTCGTAACTTCAAACAAAACTAACTCGGTTTGGAATTATTCACAAAAACGGGATACTAAAATATTCAGTGGATTAATTAGCGATACAATCTAACTAATCTGAAGTTTCAAGTAATGAAAGTGCAATATGTGTAGGTACAAATGTTCTTATGACGGTTAGATTTATTTATTTATTTAGTTATTTATTTAAGAGACATACCTACGAAGCCGGAACGACTTACATGTAGTCATCACGATATGTGCTTTAGCTGATTGATTGAATGATTAACGCGATATTTTGCAGCGATGTTAATGTAACTGCATGGCGTTAACCGACTCATTGTTAAATACCTTGTTTATATACATTATACAGAGATGCTAATATATTAATGGTAAGTTGCGAAAATCACAGTGCGCGTAAATTAGTAAAACAATATAACATAGTGAACAAGTTGGCCTGAACACAATATGTTGATATACGAAGCCCTCCCCGCCTCGCCGTAGCCAGGGGCGGCGCGCGTGCGCTGATTTCCCCTGGGGGGCGCGGTCTGGGGCGCGGATTTCTCGGGGGGGCGCGGTCTGGGGGCGCGTCGCGGTTAATTTAAAAATCAAATGAAAACATAGATTTAAGTGTTTTGCGCGGTTAATTTGAATTTGAAACATGGATTTGAGTGTTTTGACGTCATAGAATATTCGTTGTTAAAGTAACGTAGAATGGAAATATTTTTAAACTTTAATTTAATATCATTGTAGTACTTAAATATGCTTGGTACTTGACCCTATATCACGAGTATTACTTAAAAAGACTATACATCTAAACTCTACTTTTAACGCAACGAAATACAATTCCGATATTCAAATATATAAAATACTTAGTGAAAAGAGACTTTAACCGTTTTTAAAATTCACAATATATTTATTTAAAAAATCGAACGTTTCGGAGGAACTGTTCCTCCTTCTTCATGGGATTTTTACAAGTCTGACAGTACGATGGTAAAACTTTGGGACGAAAAAATATTTATGCATACATATAGTGGATGCCACTGTTCTTTAGCCGCGAGCGTTTTTTTCTCAAAGGCGAGTCGACCCCCGTCGAAGTGTTATATGGGCTCGATATCTTCGTTCGCGCTCGGGGCTACTATGGTCTGAATGGGTGGATTCTGCGAGAGGAGGAATTAGTTTGTTGTCTGTGTGAGAGGGTGAGGTCCATAAAACATTTAAAAAGTGGAGAAAACGTGTATAAGTTAAAGGGACCATAGTCACGGTTTAAACATTGCGCAGATTTATTTTTTTAGATTTCGATGGATTCGCGTACATTAAAATTTGTTTTATATAATTTTGGGTCGAGCTAGTATATCTATTGAGCCCCACCTAGCATTATGGCCCCAAAAACACGAAGGTGTTCGTTAAGGGGAGAATTATTGTACGGGTTGTTTATATTTTTGGGGCTCTTTACGCCCTTGAAGAAATGGGCTACGGCATTGCCCAATGTAATTATCACCACAAGCACGGGAGATTTTATAAATGATGGCCTTGTTGGTTCTTTGTTATTACATAATAAAGCTGACAATTTGGGATGGTGGAAGATAAATAGGAGCGAGACCTACTGATTTAAGATTTTTGGCTATTTTTTGGAGAGAAACCATGATAAAAGGGGAAACATGCTGAGATGAAAGAAGGAGGAACAAGGGGAATCCCAAAATAGGCCTCACTTCAATTTAAATGCACTTTTTGAAACTTAATACTTTCATATGCTACACTGCCGAAACGTTGGATTTTTTAAATATATATATTAAGATTTTTAAAACCGTTTAAAGTCTCTTTTCATTTGGTTTTTCACAATGTGTTTTCTCTTCACTTCTAAAAATACTGAATTAAGTTAGTTTGTATGAAATACTTACTAATACCCGAACGATGGACTTTAGATTGGATAAGATTTGTAAATATCCTTTCGAAACTAATAATTTTCACGCTTTATTTAAATCAAGCAATTTCATTTTTAAAAATGAAAGAAGTTAAACAATACACATGTAGTCAGAAAGATATTATAAAAACACTAAAATTAAAATAAAATGAAAAACTCTTTATTCAACTTTAATACGTTACGCTATTTAAGAAACGTAATTTTAGAAAACAGACATAACGTAAAACCAATGTGATGAAAAAGTAGCAAAAATAATCTTAAAACGACTTATATTTTCTTACACACGATTTTTCGGTACCACACAGCGATTTTGTGAGATTTCACAACGGCGAAATTATTAGGGTCACGGTGAAAATGACAATGTTTAGGAGCACTTATACAAAGAATGGTAGGACAGTCAAAATCCTCGACGTTCTTGACGTTAACTCCTATGAAATCCGATAAAACTTTGGCCTTTACTAAACCTTTCCAAAAAAAAACTTTAACCCTTGTTCTTTTATATAATTCGCGATGGCTCCTAGGCTGTTGTAGTCTTCCTGTCCGTCGTCCCAACGGAGATCACAAATGTTCCAATACAACCATCTACAATGCCATTTATCGTCTTCCGTAAGACTGGAATATGGATATGGTGGTTTAAAGGTCCAGACGTTATGCTTCTCCGTTTCCGTATCGTAAATAGCTAACTCTTTAATTATCATTTCTCCATTCACACGGAAAAAGTTTGCCCCCGATAAAACATGTACTTTTCATTTTTAGAAATAAACTTGTTTTTAAAAAAACTTAGAATATGCAATTAAGACTTCGCTCTGAAAACACTGAAGCTTCCATCAGTCCAGTAACTTTATCTTATGAAAATTTTTCATCAGGTCAATGGAACCCCCAAAAACATTTTCTACGTTATTAGTACTTTGCACAGCTATTCTGACTTGAACCGGGTTTTTTAATGCTTGTTGAATTGAATGGATTAATTACTTCAGCTTTTATATAAAGGATATCGGTTGGATAGAAAAAAATCTTATTCAAAAGCTGAAGTATATTTTATTATATAACACCATCAATTAAAAACCACTTTGCCCAAGTCTGATAAGCTGAGTTTACTCGCTTCTTCAAATGTATTGAAATCCATATCGTTATAAATAATAAAACATAATTAATATAAAAAGTTCAGAAATGCTTATTTTATTTCGTTTAACAGCTTTCATTTTTAAAAATGTTATTGCTTGACTTAAATAAAGCGTGAAAAAACAATTGCTAAGACTAAATTTCTAACTCTAATAACTTGTAAATCAATTATACAATTATCTATTCATAAGTGTTAGAGACTTTATTACAGTGAAATAAAAACATGTAGAAATGTATATGAAATAAATTTAAGAAAACTCAAACATTTGACCGACATACCTTTTCTGGTTTAAATCAACAATTTTATTATTCTTTCTTTTCATTTTTTTGTACAACCATTTGTTTTTATATAGATAACCTGAGGAGGGCTATAATATGAACATATACCAAAAAAATCGGGAATTAAACACAAACAACCTTAAGTTTACTATTTTTATATTCACACGTCCTCAATTATGCAAATTTTATATTAACATTTCTACTATACATATTTCATAATTAATTTTTACATAAATAATTATTTTTTATATAAAATCGTACAATTCTATCAGAACTTAAACCGTAAGATTCAGGCATATAATTTCCAAAAACACAAACTACATTTGGAGTACTAATATTTATACTCACACAATTATATTTCGTACTAACAATTTCACCATCTTTTAAACTTTCAAATACTGCCAAGTGTTCGTCGCATATTTTTATACTTCTCAAGGTGTTAAAGAAAAAGTGGTTCACACCAGAGCAAACTTTTTTCAATTGAAAAAGCATTTCACTCCCCGAAACTGTCACTTGCTGACAATATACAAAGTCGGGCTTACGGGATTTCAAGTAATTTAACATCCACGATTTTCCTTCATTTCCATCTTTTCCTATTACAAATATTATTTTTCTGTCTGAGAGAATTAAATGTTCCAATAAACTTTTCTGCCATGGTCTAAGTTCTATATCTTTGTTTATTCGTTTAGGGGTTTTCATTTGTTCCACCCAAGCACTTGTCAAATTTCCAAAAAGATGCGATGGTAGTCCCGATCGAGCAACGGCTTCTGCGCGGACTCGTTGTTTATCAATTTCCGCTTCTACTTTACCCAAGTTTACTTTGTGAGGGCAGTTCTTAATAATGACGTGATTCCGTCTTTCTTCAATTCTTCGACTGATATTGCATTCACTAGTGGTAAATACACGCTTGGTTATAAATTCATATATAATTCTTATAATAGTTTCTAGTGAAGGCTACCAGTAATTAAGAATTAACATTACAACTAAATAATTATATATAAAAATAATGTGATTTCTAAGCTAGCTTTAAAAAAAAATAACCGAAAACAATCTTACTTTTGAAAAATGACTCTTTAATATCAAAAATCGTCTGTCATACTCGGAAACAATTAATTGATCACTAATGTCGTTTCTAATATTTCTTCAGCTTTTAAAGAAAAAAAGAGTTACTCGAGAATGGTAAAATAGTCTATACTTAAATTTAAAGTGCGTTTTAAATTGAAGTGATTCTTATTTTGTATTCCACTTTCACAATGGGAAAAGTGTCTTTCTCAAATGTTGTAGTTGTACTATTGTTAGAACTATTTAAATCCATAAGATAGAATCGTTCAGTACTTTGCTGATATAAAAAGAGGGACTCGTTCAAATGGAAATATTTTTAAACTTCATTTGAATATCATTAGCGTGTAAGTGGTCCATGTACCCAAAATTGAACCGCAAGTTCAGATATGCTAATACATAGAAAATACTATAAAAGCATCTTAACTCTACTTTTAATACATCAAAAAAAATTCCGATATTAAAATATTTCAAAATACTCAATTAATGTACTAAGTTACGTTAAAAAAGAGCCTATCGTAAACACGAATTCCTCCAATTGTTAAACATAGATTCCAGATTAGATGGTGTATGTATGATGGGTAAGACTCTTGTCAGAAAGATGAATTTTTATTTTAATACGTTAAAATAAATTTCGACTATACAAATATAGTTTTCGCATTTTAACTTTAAATATAGACTATTTTACCATTCTCGAGTATCTTGCATCTTGAAATTGTAACGCATACGTGGTTACCATTTAATTTTGGAATACATCGCCAAGCTAAAAATATAAAAATTGATAAAAACTTAAATGGCTACGTCCTCATCCGAGAACAGCGGAGATGGATTTTACATTTTTGGTGGGAACAATCGTTTGTTATAACCATTTTAGCGCGAAGAATCCACACCTGATGTAAAAACGACACTTTTAGCTAGCGAGAGGGGACACCCGCTGTGTCTATTTTACGCGCTGGGGGCAAGGGCCATCCTCTATCTACCCTTTACCCCTTAGGGCCGATATTCCGTAAGACGGATAGCTTTGCGCATCGTAAAAGTGATTGAAAATAATGTTACACGGGGAAAGTGTTTGTCGGTGAAAATAGTTATGAATTGATACACAAAAGGCTCGACCCATTGAACTATTTGGATTTATTTCATAACACCACTCGCACGTGGAAAAAAGTGTTTGACAGATGCCGTAGGGGGCCCATTACTCGGGTTTATAGCTACTGGCTGTTTGCATAACATCATGTCAGATGATTCCACCAGCCCTACCGAATAGGGACGATCCCGCCTTTCCCGTTACTCGCCTTATCGCGAACAATCCTAAAAACGCATTACTAATCGCGTTGATTTTACTTTTAATGGGACTTGTAGAATTTCTATCTCTTTGGTTTACCAATATGGCCGTCGCTATACACATAACACCGCAAAATTTGACTAATCGCGTGAGTCATTGAGTCAACCCATTACGTCATCCTGATTACGTCATCAAATTATTATCGCTATATAAGGGATTCATCCCCGTCATCCATCGGCAGTACACTACAAACCGTTTCTCGAGCATCATGTCTAAACGAAGCTGTGTAGATAACGTTCCTGGGTCTACTAAAATGTCTAAATTTGATCCGACTCAGCGTAACATTAACCCTCGGTATTCACTTTCATCCGAGCTTTTCGTTACTACGGGTTTTACGTCTGAGCTCGATATATCTGTAGCTCTATGCAATAAAATCACACACCAGGTCTTTGAGATGTCTTCGCGCGCCTGGGACGATTTATACGGGCACTGGGAACAAATAAATGATCCACAAAGGTTGCCCTTTCGATCACCGTTCCCGCTATCTGATGCGCTAGTGACCGCCGCCATGTCTGACCAAAAAGAATTAACCTTGCAGAGTACGATATCCGAAGCGTCGGTCGTAATCAAAGCGCCGGAAACTCGAGAATTGGACAGACTCAAATATTTCATTAATTCGCACATTCAACTCCTTAAAGTGAACCAAAAACTCTTTGAATTAATGGGTTACGTTATAACCGATAATTATCGTAAAATTTACGAAATATTGTATAAAGAACCATGTGCACCCAACAATTTATTTCTATCGGATGAACATGAAAGGTATGATACCGTTGTCCGCTACGCGTCCAATTACGTAACAGCATTTAAAATTATTGAAGATTTTAAAGAAACAGTGGCCAACCAAAATATGTTTTGTGTATTTAACTTTTACAATTTGTTTAATATGGTATCTACCAACCATAAATATATTAAAAATAAATTGTTTTATCTTTAAACGTTTTCATCCGCTTAATGTACTGTAACTTTGAATATCTAAATAAAACCTTATAATTTGTATACACTCTGCTCTTTTTTTCCCAAAACACTTTTACCGATGACCGCCCGCTATTTTACGCTACCCTTAGGGGGCCCGAAAGTGTTTGTCGGCGAAAACCAACCAACTCGACATTCACTATGACGGGTAGGCTGTTTGCATAACATCGTGTCACCGCCATAGATAACCTATTGACCTAAAATGGGTTAACACCTTGGGTTTTATGGGTTATAACATCGTAAATCAGCTAACCTTTTGACCTAAAATGGGGTGCCTCCAGCTATTAACTATGACTGGCCGGCTGTTTGCATAACATCGTGTCAGTCCACACCACCCGCGGAATAGGGGCAGATAACCTATCGTAAATCATCTAACCTATTGACCTAACCTATTGACCTGCCGAAAATGTACGCAAAATGGGGCCCCTATAGGGGGTCCGTTTCACACCTATTTAACGGCTGTTTGCATCGTGTCCATAGGGGCAGATAACCTATTGACCTAACATCGTAAATCAGCTAACCTTTTGACCTAAAATGGGGTGCCTCCAGCTATTAACTATGACTGGCCGGCTGTTTGCATAACATCGTGTCAGTCCACACCACCTGCGGAATAGGGGCAGATAACCTATCGTAAATCATCTAACCTATTGACCTAACCTTTTGACCCCGCCGAAAATGTACGCAAAATGGGGCCCCTATAGGGGGGTCCGTTTCACACCTATTTATTGTTTGCATCGTGTCCATAGGGGCAGATAACCTATTGACCTCGTAAATCAGCTAACCTTTTGACCCCGCCGAATATTGCCGCAAAAGGGGGCCCCTATAGGGGCCCGTTTCCCCCGCCCGCAGGTGCCCCTTATCGGTATACACACTCCCTTATCTCTCCCCTCCGCCCTCCGTAGCTAAATCTGCCCTCCGTCCTCCACCCCTCCGCCCTCCGGAGTGAAGATACGCACTCCGTCATTCATCCCACACCCTCCGTAGCTATGATCTGCCCTCCATCCTTTACCCCTCCACCCCCCGGAGCGAAGACACGCACACCGTCAATCATCCCTCTTTCCCCCAGAGTCTATAAATACACTCCGTCAAATTCCCCTCCGCCCTCCGGAGCGAAGATCCATCATATGCCCTCCAAAGCGACGATTTGCCCACCACCCTCCGCCCTCGAGAGACTAAGTGACCAGAATATTGCCGAAACAATTTGGTGTGTTGAAATAAAATAAAATAAATATAACCACTTTTGCATAGTAAAAATCTTTAAAACACTTTATTTAAAAATGTTGGTAACATTTTTAAATAAAGTGTTTTAAAGATTTTTACTATGCAAAAGTGGTTAAATTTATTTTATTTCAATATTTTAATGCATAGGGTTAGTCAAACCTCACCAATTTGGTGTGGCTGCACTCCCAATTAGCAGACCTCCACCAACCATTATGTAGTAACCGATAGGCACTCATAATTGCAACCTCCTCCATATAAAGATGAAGCGGTAGAATATTATGGAGCACCTCCAGAGAAACGCTAGGGGCTGTTCTCATAGCTCCTGTAATGCTGACACAGGCCAGCCTTTGCACAGTGCGTATAGTCAGCCTGAACTGACTTAAGCTGTACCCACGGCCACCAAACCACTGCTGCAGACGTCAGCATAGGCCTGATTATCATTGTATAGATCCAAGACTTGCTTATGGTACCCCTTACTCTCCTGAATAACATTTTTGCCTTCCTGAAACTGAGCTCAAGATGTGGCTTCTATGTTAGTTTACTGTCGAGAATAACACCGAGGTATTTTACCTCAGTTGAAAGAAAGAAATATCTTTAAACAAGTCATGTACCTTCCTTCGAGTGAAAGGAATCAGGCTCGTCTTGTCAGGATTGACGGTGAGGCCAACATCCCTACACCAGAATTCCACATCATTTTCTCATCATAGCCGAAATGGTTCCTGGGAACTTCCCAGTAATTATCACTGCGACATCGTCAGCATAACCAAAGCCGCGACAGCCATCCCTGTTTAGCCTCACCAGGAGTTTGTCCACAACCAGGCAGGGGTGAAAGAACACCCCCCCCCCCTGAGGGCAGCGCCGGCTAGTGGTGACCCACAGCCATTCGCCAACCAAGGAGGTCGTCACAACGTGTCATTGATACCAAAACGTTTAGCAGCCTTAATAATGACAGCCTTAGAGACTTTATCAAAAGCCCCCTCGATGTCCAGAAAAACAGCTAACGCTATTTCTTTGAACTCAATTGCACGTTCAAGGCAATTAATTATGCCATGATGGGTAGTGTCAGTAGATTTGCCCTTTTGATAGGCATACTGAGCATCAGAGAGGGGTGTAACAATAAGAACCTCCTCTCTAATATGTCTATCAACTATTTTCTCCAAGACTATTAGGAGAAGTTAGACTGATTGGCCTTAGCCTCGAAATAACTGGTTCTCCTGGGTTTAGGAATAAAGATTACCTTTGAATGCTTCCAGGAGCTCGGTATATGCCCAAGAGCAATACAGGCCCTTTAGATTCTGCACAGCACAGGATAGAGAATATCAATTCCCTCCTGCAACAAGATGGGTGAGATTCCATCCGGACCAGAAGCCTTATAGGGCTTAAATGATTTTATAGCCCACATAAGCTTGGATTGAGTGATCTAACTTGTTTTGCCACATCCAAATCTACCTTTTTAGTTCTTTTGAGCCGAAGAGGAGGATTATAAGAGTCATCTGTGTCAGTGACCTTAGAATCTGGAAAGTGAACCTCCAGCATATGTGTCAGTGTTTCCTTTCCAGAACTGGAGTAACTACCATCCTTCAACTTAATAATCAGCTAGGCTAATAACCAAGGAACCACCTTAGGCCTAAGCGACTTTTAAAGCCATTAATCCAGTTGGCCGGGTTACAATGCGTAGGAGGGTGGTGGCAAGCCCTTCATACCACGCGAGCCAACAGCTCCCTAAACTTACTATTACCGTTAACCTCGACAAGTTTTTATGGAAGGGGAAACCGAAGAACTCGGGGGAAAACCGCTTAATATAGCGGGGAGAGAACTTGCAAACTCAACGCGGAAGAAGTAGTTCCGAGTTTGCACCCAGTGCCACAAGTTGGGATTGAACCCGGTTCCTCTTGCTGCGAGGCGAAAGTGCTAACCACTCCGCCACCCCACTTAATAGTATCCAGATGTTTTGTATTGTCATGGGCCATAATTTTAAATAAGTTTGGCTGTAGTGGGAATATCACTATATCAGAGATACTCTCACAAAAATCCCCCCAGGAAGCCTGTTTGGCTTCCCGGATGGCCTTATGATAGGAAGTGAGGGCCTGCTTATAAGCTGACCAATCACCCTACCTCTCAGTTTTGCGAAGTCTACCAATCTCATTGAAGTAACTACGGACTTATTAATGATATTCAGACACTTAATCCGGCCTCCGCTAATTGGCTTCTCAGCCTAGATCTGCGCTAAGGTATTACGAGTTAATCTTAAATTGATTCCTACTAAAACTTAAAGTGTATATTGTAGTTCTTTCAAACACACAGTTCAATTGGTTGGTTTGACGTTTATTACATTGAGGAGTAACAGAAATACATGTATTTCTGGGAGTAAGCGTTTTATAAATAATGGCTCAAGGGCCGAGAACAGACTACATTTTCTCGTGCGCGTCCTACACATGCCAATTTATTTTGGCAAGAGACCATACTGCCACTCAAGCTAGTCACGCTCAGCCTTGGAAATAAGTTTTTTTTTAAACTGGTCCTTCTGACCAGTGACCCCCTAGCATATGAATTATTAAACTGGTCCTTATGACCAGTGACCCCCTAGCTTATGAACTATTTAACTGGTCTCATATAAAATGTTCTAATGTCATTTATAAGACTAAAAAAACCTATATTACATGTTTAGAAGTTAGATTATGTTGGTAACATTAACTTAACACGTATTCAAAATAGTTAACTTTATTTTATGAGTACCACAAGAATAGTACAATATAGTACTATCTCACCTAAGACTTCTACCATAGCCTAGAAGACCCTCGTCATTTACCGTATTATCTCTCTTTCTCTAGGCCCCGTAACTCCAGAGCTACCGCGTAGCCAGGGTAGCCTACCGTACTTGGGGGAAATCGAGACTAGAGGATTGAGGGTTTGTGGCCGGAGGGGGGTTAGACAGTTCCACTCGTTTGAGGGATGCGTGCGAAGGGACTCTACATAAAACCTCGGCGTGCGGCCGCGGCGGTAGTAAGCGGAGTCGCTGTACATAGAAATCCAGTGAATAGGGAAATCAAAATTGATATAAACCTTGAATTAAAAGGTCATCTCCGATTATTTGGAATTATTAAACTGGTCACCTTCTGCTTTTTTGTTATTATTTCGAATTAATAAACTGGACACGGTGACCAGTGACCCCCCATTTTTTTAATAAATAAACTGGTCTGAGCAATTAATTTATTGGTCTTTGACCACCTGACCACCGTTATTTCCAAGGCTGGTCAAGCTCTCTGTCGTCAAAAGGTTGGCATGTGTAGGATGGGAGGGGTTGAAATTCGCGCACGAGAAAACGTTGTCACTATTCTATAGGCCTTTAAGCTGTATTTAAGGCACTTTTTTAACGAACACGTTGAGAGAACATCTCCGTTCGTAAACTTTACACATTACAAGGCGTAACACGAATAGTCCAAGAGCCCATGACAAAATAAGTGACTGATACGGTACACGGTAGTCTTTGAATTACCATTACGAAGGGTAACCAAGAAATGTTTGTCTTACGGGCCGGAGTGCGGGTTTTTCACCATGCCAACCAAAAACATTTTCAATAACAAAAATTTCGTAGGGGATTTTACATGGGGAATCAACAGAATGTAAGGGTCCCCCCCCCTCTTTGAAATTTTTAAAAAATTCAGACAAAATTGTTTTTGCTCCAAATTGTTTCAAAACTTTGTAATTAACTAAAATCAAGTAAATAATGCTAAATCTCAGTAAAATTATGCAATTGCGATTGAAATTTCACTGCTTTTTTGAAATTCCACAAATCACACGATGTTGCCTAAATTTACTAAAATGGTTGAAATTTAGCCAAAATTACTAAAATTTTGTTAAATGCCTCGCCTTGGAACCATTTGGAAGAAACATATTTTGTCTGATTTCAAATTTCGTGATTTTCATCGTCTTTTCGCGCCATCTAGGAACCGAAATTGGAATCTATTTTTTAATTTCATGTTGTCATGAGTTTGATTACTGAATACAGCCGAATTATTTTGTTAAAGAAAGTTCCATAATGGAAGCTCCAAATATTTTAAATAGCCCAAGAGGTTACTATAAAAAGCATGATTAAGGTTTATTGTTAACAAGTAAAGAGAAAAACATAATTTTACACGTTTATAGCTCATTAAGACAACGTTAGCCCCAAGCGAGCGTGTAACTATTTTAAACGAAACTGCCAATTTAACTGGTAAGACGTAGAAATAAATTTACAAAATTAAATAATTATACATACTATTTTAAATTTAAGAATGATAGGAATGCCTTATCTTTTAAATTTGCTCACCCCCACAATTATGAAATTTAAAAATAAAGATTCCAATTTTGGTTTCTAGATGACGCTAAAAGACGACGAAAAGAGCAAAATTCGAATTTCACGCGGTGGAATAACCGGAAACGATATGAGGTACCCTTGCTCCGATTGTACTATATATTTTGTCTTTCTTATCCTGCAATTGACTATAGGGAAAACCGATTTAAACATATAAAACTTAATTGAACTACTTAACCGGTGAATTTGGCACGGTTAGGGCCAATGTAGAAGTATAAACAAGCATAAAAGTATGTTATAAAAAATAAAAGCATGTAAAAGCGACATGTTATAGGCATTCTTTGAGCCATTCAGATCAATTTTTGCTGGTCAATATCACATGAATTATCAAAAATGCAACTTCTCAACGTCTATCCTTCAGCCAAAATGTACACCCTTATTAAAAAGCCCTGTTAACCTCTGTGAAAATGGACTATCTAGGTGAGCACTGTTATATTTGCGTTAATCTAATTATTCTTGAGCCTGAGTTTAACAGTGACTAAATGAATTAAAAGAGAGTCAAACAGTATTACATAAAATAATGATTTAATAAGGCTATTAACGAAAGAGATTAACATTTACTTCGAGCATTGTTACAGCTTATTCATACAGCGAGGTAATGAGGAGATATTCGCGCATTAGGGTCACAGATGTAAATACACGGGCGTTTAGAATTAGCGCCATCTAGAGATCATAATCAGAACATAACAAGCACAAAGCACACCCCAGCCCATCCGTGTTCTCCCGCCCATCCTCCCCATTATGCATTAATCCCTCCGCCTTTACCCTCCGTCCTCCATATTAAACTATAGCCCTCCATATTCTACCCTCCACCCTCCCGAATACGATTTAAACCCGGCGTTTTCTACCCTCCACCCTCCATTGTAACCTTGAGCCCTCCATATTCTACCCTCCACCCTCCCGAATACGATTTAACCCCTCCGTTTTCGACCCTCCGCCCCCCATTGTAACAGTGAGCCCTCCATTTTCTAACCTCCACCCTCCCGAATATGATTTAACCCTTCCGTTTTATACCCTCAACCCTCCTCAATAAAATGCAGCCCCTCCATTTTCTGCCCTCCTTCCTCTATTCTTATAACAAGAGGGATGGCTTCTACCCTCTAACCTCCGACAGATATCGGAGGGTTTTAAATTCCCTCCGGAGTACGGAGTTTTGCCCATGTATGAGTAGCCGACGGTAGATTAGCTGTAACAGGGCTGCCAGCCCACCCCGGACTACCTCAAAGGGTGCCTGACATGGCTACAGTTTTGAGCCAAATCATTGTTTTACCCTTACAAATTAAGTGTTAGAACATGTGCAAATTTATAAGGAATTACAGTAGGAACCCGCACACGTTTTCTATGGATGATAAGTTGGTGTTTTTTATTAAACCAGAAAAAGTAGGTTTTAGGGTCTACAAAATGTCTAATTTATGCCAACGGAATTTCCAAAAGCTTTTTTTGCACTTCTGATTCGTTTAAAATGTGGGTCCGTTTTAGTATTTAAAGTGCCACCGCTTTGTTTGAAAAACATTATCTCTACGTAATCCGGTAAAAAAAGTATGAATTGTTATACTCGTGAACAACGGTCCAGGATGGTTGAGTTATACTACGGTGATGGTCATCGAAACGCACGTTTAACAAGTCGGTTGTTTCAAATGTTATATCCTGACAGTCAAAAAAATCCCCACTCTATTCTCCGAGCTGTTGCTGACTTCGAAGGAAACTGCAATGTGAATCCCAGATTCCGCGGACCTGGACGTCATAACACTAATATGGAAGACACAGTCATCGCCTACTTTGTCACTTACCCTCGAGCAAGTCTAAGAATGGCATGCTCCAATTTGGACTTGTCAAAATATTATGTCTGGAGTGTCCTTAACCACCATAAATTTCACCCATTTCGTGCCACTCTCCACCAAGCACTTCACGATGGTATTCAGCGCCTTAGGTTGGATTTCGGTAACTGGTTCAATCCCATGGCGGATGCCAACGAAGATTTCCTCCATTTGATATGGGCGTCCGACGAGTATTCCTTTGGAAGGGACGGCCCACTTAACTGCCAGAATAACCATATGTTAATCCGCACTGGGGATTTCCACATCACAATCAAGTACAATTCCGATTAAACGCCTGGCAGGTCAACTAGGAGATCGCATCATTGGGCCATTTTTTCTTCTGAATCGGCTTAATGGGGTGAGCTAATTGGCTTTTCTACGAAATCAAGTAGCAGAAGCATTGGAAGATGTCCCTTTAGTCGACCTGTCAAACCTTTGGTTCTTGCATGACGGTGCACCTCCTCACCAGGAACGACATGTGGTGCAATTCCTCAACACCGAGTTCCCTGAGCGTTGGATTGGGAAGAATGGTCCAGTGCGATGGCATTCTAGGTCCCCAGATTTGACTTCGAGGGTTATGTTTCATTGGTGTTCTAAAGATCTGGGTATATCTCTTTCCTCTCTGGTCTGCCGAAACCGTACACTTTTCGCCAAGGGGGTTGATGTTTGGGGCTTCTTCCTTTCGTAACCATGTTTCATGCTTCGCTGCGGTTGAGAATTGTGGTGAAATCGACCTTCCAGCCTTGATACTCGACTATCTCTTTCGCTGGCGCCAGATTGATGGGGTTCAGGGAAGGTGCGAAAGGGATTTACAATTGAAAGGGTCTCTCTCTTTACCTTAGCCTTAGCTGGATAAATACTTTACTTGGATATTTAATATTTATTCTAGGTCTACTTAATACATCGTCGAAATAAAAATCCGATTATCCGATACATTTTGACTTAAAAAGCGAGACATTAAGGATTACTCGCGTTGATTGGCTCGTTTGTCAATTTGTCAATAACTTCACTATAGTAATATTTTCATATGGGATATGTATTTAATATGTATATATAATTATATATTTATAACACTCTCCAATTATTCTCGGACGACGTTATTGTTTCCTATTAAGGATTTTAGTTTTATTTGCCAATAGATGGCACCTTGTCCTCCAGTAAAGTAGTTTTTTCGATGAACCGAATAGATTAATTGCCCTCTCTTATAACAAGGGCCTTGTACGGCGTAATTTAAGAGCCGACACTTGCTCTAAAAAGTAAACATGCTTATGTATAGGGACATAAAATCCCCTTTACTCAAAAAACAAGACCATGCTGCCCTTTAGTTAATTTTTATACTGAGCCATAATATTTTTATACTGAGCCATAATATTTTTATACTGAGCCATAATATTTTTATACTGAGTCATAATATTTTTTGTCATGAGTCATAATATTTTTTGTCATGAGTCATAATATTTTTTGTCATGAGTCATAATATTTTTTGTAAGGAGACATAATATTTTTTGTAAGGAGTCATAATATTTTTTGCATGGAGCCACAGTAAAAGTTTGTTTTATATAAAAAAATAATTTGTGTGGGGTTGAGGACTCCAACTAGTGAGCCCCTTTTTATTTATTCCAACTCCCGAGCCCTAGTCTGAGTCGAGTCCAAAACGAAATGTTGAAGTAAGAAGAGCCCGAGACGAGCCAAAATTTGTTTACTTAAGAAAATGGAGCTCTAGACGAGACGAGGAAAAATATAAAATTCCAAAGAGATTTAGGTAAGTCCATCTGAATAGTAAAGCTGAGCCTGAACTGAGCCGTAAAATATTTTTCCTTTAATTGAGCCAGAGACGAGCACTAACACGTTTGGGTAAAATATTTGTCATGAGCCCAAGTCCAACTCGGCCCGTGCAGGTACCGCCAATGCAGTCTACATGGTAGCTTATTGGAGGTTCTGACAAAAAGGGACTTCATTATAGATTTGTGATGATCCCAAGTCCAACTCGGCCCGTGCAGCTACCGCCAATGCAGTCTACATGGTAGCTTATTGGAGATTCTGACAAAAAGGGAATTCATTATAGATTTGTGATGATCCCAAGTCCAACTCGGCCCGTGCAGCTACCGCCAATGCAGTCTACATGGTAGCTTATTGGAGATTCTGACTAAAAGGGACCTTATTATGAATTTGTGATGATTCCAAGTCCAACTTGGCCGTGGCGCCGATCCCATGGGGGCGACGGGGCCGAAGCCCCCATTGGGAAAAGCCGATGTTAAAGGCCGTTTCCTTTTAAGCATTGGTGTTCGAAGTACCTGACGACGTCAGGCTGACGTCCAACAACCATCAAACTAGTGGCAATGACTGGTCAAAATGTAACATTCGGTCAATACACATTTTTTTAGTCGCGATGATTGTACCTTTTGACTGGCCCTTAACGGGTCAGAGTGTGTAATAACTGGTGGCTTTACCGGGAGTCGGGGTCCGGCTCTTGTAACCCATAAGGGCGATGGAGCACTGGGAGATGTTAGCTCTGACCAAATGATCCTATCTCCACCTCCGACTTCGGTCAGGTAGGGGTTGGATACTGAGTTTCGGCTCAGGCTAACGGAGAGGGTCCGTGCAAACTGGCCGCCTTGGCGGATTAGGTAGCCTGCTGTGGGGCTTCGGGCCTCCATATGATGGCACGGCGGTTCTGTTTCCCGGCCTTTTGGAGTCACACCGGGATCTCCGGTGCCAGCTGTGCCGGGTTACTTGGGCTGCTGTGTGCTCGTCGTTCCCCTTTACGAGCTCTCTCCAAAGGGTTTGACTCCTTACCTACGTAGGTAGAGTGTCGGCTGGAGTTGCTACCGCATCCACTCTTAATCCCAATGCGGTGTGCGAAATGAAAAATGGTCCACCCATTGCTGCACCTTCTGCTGGGTTGAGTGGCTTGCGTCAAAGGTGCGACCATCAGTAGTAGGGTACTACTACCCATGCTGGATTTGTCACCTGTCCGGGCTGGGTGGACGCTGGCGTATGGCACTATGATGATATACCTCTGGTGGAATGGTCTTTGTTACTAGGTACACCGGGCTATAAATTCTGACAACTCCTTTTACTATTTACTTTAACCGAAACCAATAGTTAGATGGCGATATGCTCATGGCCAACGATATCTTTAATATTTAAAACACATGCCTGATAAATCAAGTAGGAAGTCACAATTTCTAATTTATTCAGAGCAACGTGTCTGACATACGTTTTCAATACGTTTAAACTTCTACCAAAGGTTTTTGAGGAAGGTGAACCGTTTAGTTTTCAAATTATTATTCCTTTTTTTAATTTATGAATTATATAATTATACGGAGACATTTGCAGTCAGATTTTATCTTGCCGTCGCGTGCTTTATTAAACGGAAGGCAGCGCGAGACAGCAGCTTTTCCCCTTAACGTGTAGCGCCCATAGACATAATAAAGAATTAGACCCACGATTCCACGGGTGGTTAATACGGAAGCGACGCCAAGAAGACAATCAATTTCTTCCTGGGGCACTACGTTTAAGCGACGGCTGTCGAGTAGGTGAGATAATAAAAAATCATCGCGTGATTTTTTAAATCGATAAATATTGTTAAGCGTTAGGTGGCGCTTTACACGTAGTACACCAGTAATACGGGCAAGGTTTTTAGAACTTGATACGGGGTTGTCTATTAGTTATCGCTCCCGTATACTTTAGGCGAATAGCACTTCGCGTAAGGTATCTATTTCTTTAATATATCTATGGTAGCGCCATCCATAGCAAGAAAGTGTTGCCAGCAGCCTTATTCCAATTTTTTTTAGTGAGCTTCGGCCTCCTTTGGGGAAATAAGTGATCGGCGCCACTGCAACTCGGCCCGTGCATCTACCGCCAATGCAGTCTACTTGGGAGCTTATTGGAGATTCTGACTAAAAGGGATCTTATTATTAACTTATGATATTACTAATATCCTATTCAGCTTATGTGAGCAGTGTCCTATCTATCTATCTATATTATATGGAGCGCTTGGTACGTTGGTCGTCGTACGTCCGAGCTTTCATGAATGTTTGCATAGTCTGTCATGAAGCCAAAGGCGGGGCGGCGAGGATAAAGCGACCCGCGGCACAGACGGAAACCGGGACTGCCTTTCGCTTCGTTACTGAGGTGGTTCGACTATCTATTTTCTCAAAATCTGTCACCCCTGAGAGTTGGGCCGTGTGTGTTCCAACACGCAATAAACCCGAAATTTTCTCCCTTTCCGCCGCGAATTTCGGAGGGGGGGATAGTATGGTGTAGTTTCAGTGTGGAAAAAGTAGAGAAGGAACGGCGGCCTCATTTTAAAAAACCTGCGCAAAAATCTTTAGAAATTCCCAATTTTGTTCATTCCCCCCGTACTTTTACCCGGCATCAAGTTTCGTTTGCGCAACCCTCACGCGCATCCTACCTTATGTTATTGGTCTGAATGTCCGTAAGGTACAACTTATTTGTTTGGTCATCTACTGCGTACTGTTTTTAAAATTTTAACGGATATTTTTTCATGTGTAAGGCTTAGGCAGTTTAGGGAAAATTGGTAAACCTGTCGCTAAAAGCTTTTGAAATTCCCCTTTTTGTTCATTCCCCCCATACTTTTACCCGGCATCAAGTTTCGTTTGCGCAACCTTCACGCAACCTTCACGCTCATCCTACCATATGTTATTGATCTGAATGTCCGTAAGGTACAACTTATTTGTTTGGTCATCTACTGCGTACTGTTTTTAAAATTTTAACGGATATTTTTTCATGTGTAAGGCTTAGGCAGTTTAGGGAAAATTGGTAAACCTGTCGCTAAAAGCTTTTGAAATTCCCCTTTTTGTTCATTCCCCCCATACTTTTACCCGGCATCAAGTTTCGTTTGCGCAACCTTCACGCTCATCCTACCATATGTTATTGATCTGAATGTCCGTAAGGTACAACTTATTTGTTTGGTCATCTACTGCGTACTGTTTTTAAAATATTAACGGATATTTTTTCATGTGTAAGGCTTAGGCAGTTTAGGGAAAATTGGTAAACCTGTCGCTAAAAGCTTTTGAAATTCCCCTTTTTGTTCATTCCCCCCATACTTTTACCCGGCATCAATTTTCGTTTGCGCAACCCTCACGCTCATCCTACCATATGTTATTGATCTGAATGTCCGTAAGGTACAACTTATTTGTTTGGTCATCAACTGCGTACTGTTTTTAAAATTTTAACGATTATTTTTTCATGTGTACAGTGTAAGGCTTAGGTAGTTTAGGGCAAATTGGGTACCAAGGTAATCACATGGGAAAAATGCGGAGGGGGTACCCCGGTAATTATCACATGGGAAAAAGGGGGAGGAAGGGCCTTACTGGGTTGGTTCTACTTTGGGGAAAAGGGTACCATGGAAATTATCGCATGGGAAAAGGGGGATGGGGCCTTACGGGGGGAGGTCGACTATGTGGTTAACGGTACCATGGAAATTATCGCATGGAAAAAAAGGAGGGGGTCTTACTGCGGTGGTTCGACTATGGGAAAAAGGGTGGCACGGAAATTATCCTATGGGAAAAAGGGGTTGGGGGGCGTACTGGGGTGGAGTGCCTCGAAACACACCACTTGCAAAGGGCCCGCCTTTAAGGCGTGCTTCTCGACTAGTAACCTTATAAAGCACGGAAAGAAACTAGGTTTCGTAGGATTTTCCTCATGTAATCTTTATCCCTACGACCGTTGACTCTCTCCGTGTGATAATATCTTTTGGTTATGGTAAACACAGATAATAAAGTTGCAGCTTCATATTCTTTGCTTGCCTGAATACATTATCGATACGCAAGAACAACTCTTATTTGCATATTTTCACATTGATTTTATTATTAATGATAAATAATTTACCGATATGGTATGTGAAGACAAAATGTTAACAATGCATTTTTTTAAGCTGCTAACTAGTGCAATTCTAGAGAGAATCGGCCTAATTGTAGATTTTAATTCACTCAAAAAAACTCTAAAAATTAAACCATGACCGGCAACACTGCTTAAATAGTGGGTTTTAAGTTGGCAGTATAAATTTTGCAGTAAGAAAAGTAGAATTTATATTGATATTATCTATATTATTAATACAACAACGGTATTAGAATAATTTAAAAAAAATATTTCGGTGGAATAACAACATTGAGATTTCGTTTTTTTACTACATACAATGCTTTGTTTTCCTAAAGTTCGACATTCACCAAAAATGTTAACGGGATTTGGAAATCTGGGATTTCACTCTGGATTTCAAGATTTCTTGTTGGATTTCGGATTTCTTATCTTTTGTCCCAGATTTCTGGATTTCACGTCGGATATAGGTAATTCTCGTCTAATTCGTGACTTCACAATTTCACGAGTTCTCGTTTAATTTCGGGAATTCTTGCCAGATTTTGAGATAACCCGTCGGATTTTTGTATTTTTGCCGCATTTCAAGATTTCTTACGAACTTAAAAGAAACCCACGTTAGATTTTTTTAAAGAGTACGGGATTCATTTGAATGTCCGACTTCTCGTCAATTAATTACCGATTTCATATCCAATCGCAAACATTCAGTTGTACTTCAAGGCCATATATCAGCCCCGCTCAGTCCTACTGCTGGTGTTCCTCAAGGTTGCGTGCTTGGGCCAATCCTATTTTCAATTTTCATAAACTCTATGCCACAGACCGTTCAGCACAGTCGCATCTACCTGTTTGCTGATGACTCTAAATTTGCCAACTCAGTCGCCACAGATTTCGATAAAGTATGTTTACAAAACGATTTAGATGCTGTGGCCTCCTGGGCTACTGACCATGATATGCAATTTAACATCAATAAAACTGGAGTTCTTCATCTTGGTCGTAATAACCCACGTACCAATTATACAATAGATGGATCATTACTTTCGGCCTCAGATAACCCAATTCGTGATCTTGGAATATGGATAGACTTTTCACTAAACTTTAGTAATCAGACAACAAGAGTCGTGAAGAGAATAAATTCCATAACTGGATTAACGAGAAGATGTTTCTTCTTCCGTACAACCAAGTTAATCCGTACACTGTACACTTCGCTCATCCTTCCTTTAATCAACTTTGGTTCGGAAATATAGTCTCCCCCCTTAACTGGCGATAAAGATTCCCTGACACGGGCACACAATCGAATCACGAAACTTACCAAAGGTCTAGACACATTGCCTCCTGAAATTCGTAATGAGAAAATAAATATTGATACACCTACGCTACGCCACGCTGTTAATGACCTTGTGCAAATGTGGTCCATGTGGTCAGGTCACTCGGCACTAGACCCAAAAACGTTTTTTACGTATGATACCCTACGCAAAACTAGAGGCCATAGTGCCAAAATTATTAAACCACGGGTGAAAACGAAGATCCGCCAATGGCATTTCACATTCAGAACTATTGCCAGATGGAATTCACTCCCTGAGAACGCCCTAAAATGTAAGAGTCGCCAGTCATTCCGTCAATGTGTGCGCGATTACTTTCGAGCGATAACTGATGTATAAACCGTATTATTCTATATATTCTACATTTTGTATTATCCTTATATATTATATCATTTGTCAAACTCCTGCAAGGCTGCCTATAAGCTCTAAAGCTTAGTGGTTTGTAATATGTTAAATAAATAAGTAAATGTTGAGTTTCGTAAGGATATCTACATAAATATAAAATCTGCGAAAAACCAACGCTTCTTTAAATTCAAAAAGGGATATTCTATATAAAAAAAAGCCGCTACTATATGAAAGTAATTTTTCAAATTTTCCAGCTACAATCGCTGCTGTTGAGTTGAAATAGCGGATACAGCATTAGCAGCGAACATGTTTTAGAGGCAAACAAAAAGCGTGGGTTTTATACAATTTTAGTGGTTTTAGATGATGCGACGGTTTTCTTAATTGTAGTCTATGGTCGCGTTACAAGACACAGTCAGTTATGCGATTAATACGGCGTGTTACTTGGAATATTAATTATCCAACTTTGAAAAAGCAAATCTAAAGAAATCAGATATCTAAAAGTGTCGGTTAGAAGCACTACGCAATCATATACAATTTAATTAACAAAAGAAATATCTGATAAGCAAACGTGCTAGGCGCTGTTAAACCCAGTTAACCGGTTTTCTGATAGCGATAACTTATAACACCAGTAAACGATGGTAAAGAGAAACATGAACAGAGGGAAGATCCACCGAGAATGTCTGTCGAAAGGGTTTGAATTGTCACAAGCAGGAGTCGCAGATTCTAGAGATTTTTGGTTGGCGATTCGTCTTTTGTCATCCGCGTCCCCTGCTACCCGGATGGACTCTCTACATGCCAAAGACGTCGTATAATGTCGGCGTGACTGTTCGTAGTTAAAGCGGTAGCTATACGCCACACTGTACTCTATGAAGGACACGAAGACTGTACTTAGGCAGGCGAACAACCAAATATCAAGTCCGGTGATGTATTGTACAGGAGGCAGAAAGGCTCTGGCTTGTACCATTTGCGTCGTTATGGTCAATAATACTGTCACACCCAGAGACACTCTGGCAGGGGCAGCGTGGACGTCTATGTAGAAAGACAACCAGGATAGAATCACGACCAAGGTGCTGGGCACGTAGAAGTTGATAAAACTTCCAGTCAGACGCCGATGAAATGTAATATTCGCCCATAGTTCGGTGTAGTTACCTAAATTAAGTTAACAAAGAAGTCTATTAAAAATAAATTAAAGATGCAATTTGGAATTTATTTAAAAGCATATTTCTCTACGTTAGACTTGTAGAAAAGGCTTTGGCCTTATGTCACACAACACTTAGGCAGACCACTTGCAAGATTATTAGGAGACTGACAAAAGATTTAAAAAATTTAAATCGTGTGTAATCACCCCATTATACCTTGAAGAAATAAATTAAATGGTGGTTAAACCAAAAAAATAGATTATTATTTAAATAATTTAAAAATAGTAATATTTTAATAATTTAAAAAATAATATTTTTATAATTTAGAAAATAATAATATTTTCTTAATTTAAAAAATAATAATATTTTCTTAATTTAAACAATAATAATATTTTAATAATTTAAAAAATAATAATATTTTCTTAATTTAAAAAATAATAATATTTTCTTAATTTAAAAAAATAATAATATTTTAATAATTTAAAAATAACAATATTTTAATAATTTACTAATGAATAACTGAACTCCAGAAGAGTAAAGGAAACCTTCGAAAGATTTTAAAATGTTAAACAGTTCTAAATAACTTACAAAATCTTGAGAAAATTGATAAAACTGTTTTTTAATCGATTTTTGGAAATAATGATGGAATTAATTTAAAAAAAATGCATACTTTAATCATTTACTAATGACAAATTAAAGTTTGTTAATTAAAAATCACAGAAAAATAGTGATCTGCCTTATCATACACAGCGCTTTAACAATACGTCATTATCTGTGACCTATCTACATTCTGTGGTTAACGAAGTACTAATAATTGGAAGTTTCCCTACCAGCATATAATAATGACATTGCGCTTAACAGTAAAATAAAACACCAACCTACCAGTTATCCACTGCAGAGTTTTCACGTGGGGTTTGGGTTCTTCTAAGTAGAATTGTAACGGTTGGATGTGATATGCGGTATAGACACCAATTCGGGTTTCGCTTCTCTGGAGCCAAAATAGCTTGACGACCTCATCGGAGCTTGTCACTTATTTCATAGCAGTTTTGTGTTAAAAATAGTTTTATATTGTGATCGCTGTCTCTATACGTACTCAAGCCAATTTTTAGTTCACAATGTTAAGTGTCTAATGGATATAAATTGAACATCATTGGGCAGGCCACTGTCATAATTAACCTGAATGTTAAAGCAATGTGTACATTAAAAATGTGAAATTTTTAGAACTGTAAGCTTACAATAAATGTTAAGGGTAACCGTGGTCTCCATTAATAAATTATTAAATTGGTGTTTCCCTTTTAGATATTTCATACGTACGTTGAACTTACTCGATGTCCAAAGAATTCTTTGCAATTTTGTACGTAACATCAGAGAAAAGTTAATAGCGTCCTATAAATACGTTCGGTTTTAAAGCTACATGTAGACCTCATAAAATAATCCTTAAAACTGCTAACTGCATTATATTACAAAATCAGATTGTTCAAATGAAAAAAAATCAATGACGCTTTGAAATAATTTATCAAATTTGATATCGCTAGTTTTCAGTGACATGTTGAATCATAATTTTTGGTACACCAGGTATTTTCAATTCATAAAAATTGAGAAAAATGCTTGTTCGGAACGGATTTAGAAACCGATGCATACCTTTCAACTCTGTAAAACTCTTTATTGGGCAAATATTTGTATCCAACATTTGGAAGGGTGTCGTGGAACGACATGATTTCTTTGGTATTGGGGAATTTGACGTCTGGTTTCCACATGCAGACACTCAACGGTCTCGGAAGGACTATCGCTGTCTTCTGGGTTAGTACTATCATGTTGATGTTGGGATTTTTCCAATGCAATGTGACGTAAGCGTGCAGGCTAAATTCCTGCGAAAGAGTAAAGCTAACAACTCGGTTCGTTGATGCGTTAAATGTCGAACATAACCTACCATATTGTTTTCGTTTATCTTGTCAATATCCAGAACACTTACTCCTACTTTGACATCTTGTCGCTTTCCTAACGGCAACATTTATCAGGCATTTTGAATTTTACTAAAACATTAGTTAGTACCTTTCAATGCCGGATTACTCCTCTGGTAACAGTCTTTCAGATCTTCCTCTCTCACTATAATTTCCGGGTCGATTCTAGCACATTTTGTAACAGGAAATTTAAATTCTTTCAAATTGAGATTTAGTAGTCATTTGTAACCACAAGAAAATTATTTTAAAAATTTAGATTATTAAAAAAATGACTTCACTAGAAAATCTTTTAACTGTTATAACTACTGACTTTTCAATGAGGCCTAACTAGCAATATTTGTTTATGACACTCACATTACGTTGATGATATCGAGAGCTTTTACATCCGGATAAAATCGCCAAAGGCATAGAAGGTAAAGGATTGGCTTAATTTTCAACATAATTGAACGTATAATCCGTGATAATGTATTTTTTGGCTTCAGTAAATGTTTTCACTGGCAATTTAAAACCTAAAATTCGTTATTTCATTTTCAAATTCATGAAATTCGTGGTCTTTTTCATTCCTGGCGTGATATTTTAGGTCGACGTTTTGTTGTTTGTCCTAGATTTTAGTTTATATGAAAATTTAAATAAAACATTTAGTGCTGGCCTTTCACGTCCAATATCACCCAAACAATTTTAATGAAAAAAATCGCCAGCTATCGCGTGTTGTTGCAAAAGGTCGATAAACAAAGCTTAATGCTAATGCACTTAGAAAATGTTAGTGGAAGGAAAGCTTCAACCTGTCTAAAAACGGAGAATCGGGAGTGCATTTCGTTTGAAAGCAACATCCATTTCATTATTATTATTATAAAATGTGTTTTTTTTTATTCTAAGAGGAATTCATTTACTAGCTGTACAAACTAAAGTCCTTGTAAGAATTATTCGCAAAGTTATAATATCATTTTGAAAACACGCGTATCGACTTAGCCCTCTATTCTTTCAACTATTGAAATCAATATTTTTCAAAATGCTTTCTGAACGTAGTGCGGTGTTTGGCTTTCAAGTGAGTAAATGGAAGCGATTAGATTTTCATCATCACGATATTTTTAGATTCGTTTGTATTTGTACGAGCAAGGTTTATACATTTATTCGATTTACGTTACGAATATACGAGTTTTTCTTCGTTTAATATATATTGAAGTTTACAAAGATAGAAACATATTTTATAATTCTTTTAGAAAATATTAATAATTCTTTAGATAAACATTTATTACTATTTAGGTAAATATTATTTACTCTTTAGGTAAACAGTTATTACTCTTTAGGTAAACAGTTATTAATCTTTAGATAAACGTTTATTACTCTTTAGGTTAACAGTTATTATTCTTTAGATGATATTAATTATTTTTCAAAAATATATTTTATTCTTGATATAAATAATAATTATTCGTTATCAGAATGTTATATTTCCTTGATTTAAATAATGATTTTTCTTGATTTAATTATAATTATTCTTGATGTAAATAATGATTATTCTTGATTTAATTATAACTATTCTTGATTTAATTATAATTAGTCTTGATTTAATTATAATTATTCTTGATTTAATTATAATTATTCTTGATTTAATTATAATTATTCTTGATTTATTTATAATTATTCTTGATGTAAATAATAATTATTCTTGATGTAAATAATAATTATTATTGATGTAAATAATAATTATTCTCAATTGTTTTATTATTCTCGATAATTGTAATTATTCTTGATAATATTAATTATTCTCGATAATATTAATTATTCTAGATAATTGTTATTATTCTCAATAATTTTTATTATGATCGATAATATTTATTATTTTCGATATTATTTATTATTTTCGATAATATTTATTATTTTCGATAATATTAATAATTTTCAATAATATTAATAATTTTCGGTAATATTAATTATTTTAGATAATATTAATGATTTTCGATAATATTAACTATTCTCGATAATATTAATTATTCTTGATAATATTAATAATTATTAAAAATATAATTTTATCTTGATAATATTAATTATTATCGATAATATTAATTATTATCGATAATATTAATTATTATCGATAATATTAATTATTATCGATAATATTAATTATTATCGATAATATCAATTATTTTCGAAAAATTTATTATTTTCAATAATACTAATTATTTTCGATAATATTTTTTATTTTTTTTAATCTTCTCAACTTAGGAGAGAGCGTTTATTTAAAAATCTTGTATAAAAAATACAAACAACAGTATAGCCCGATACACATTTAAAAGTAGTCTTTTAAAACAATCCACAACCGTCACAATAATAGCAAAACTATACCAAACCTGGGTTTAAAGAAATTCCCAACTCTTAATTTACATAATCAATTCTTTAAACATATTTCCTTCATTCCGTTTTTTAAATTCGCTTTGATACACACAACATCTAAATAATTTAAGTAGGTAATACTCTTTCATCTTTGCATTTATATTATTATTATTACTGTTTATTGCTTCGTGATAAGCGAAATATATTATTAATTTACACACATTCAACTTCAAAATTATACAATTACAATTTTTAATCCCATCTAAATTATTGAACCAGTATAGGTATAATTTATCTCTTAAGTTGAATTGTGGAACAAACATTGCTAACATATTTGAAATTTCTAATGAAAAAGAGTGCGTTAATAAACATTCAAAATATAAGTGTTCCGGGTCCCTTTAGTGCTTGGACACAAAGGGCACTGATTTGATACATCAAGAATTTGGTAAGCAATATCAGGAGTAATTATGTTTCCATTTAGTATCCGATATAAAATATTGCATTCTTTACCATAATATTGTGAATCCCATATACATTTGTTGTTAATTTTTACGTCGCTGTCACTCAAATTGAAAATTGTTAAAGCCTTATCATCAGGTTTTACATTTTTAACTAATTGTAACAAATCTATGTTCTTACATTCTTTTAAAAATATATACACATTCGCAATATTAATATTTAACAAATCTTCATAGTTAGATTCATCTGGTTTGCCTTCTTCCCATATTAAGATTTTTTCTATGGGATAAAATTTCAATATTTCACATACAAAAACATTAAATTCGCGAGTAAGAGCTCTTAAAGTTTGAATACTCATTGGAGAATTGCCATTTAAAAATGGGTTTACAATTTCTTTTCTCCTTATCCATTAACTGACTTATGTATATCCAAATTCTGCCCATTTAGAATTCAAGTTCTAATTTGTAGAGATCGGGGACGGTTAATCATTATCCATGTTTAATTTGATTTTTTTCGGGGGGAAAATGTAAACAAAGAAATTTACCGGTTAATATTTTGGAAAACGATTGACAAAAATTTATTATTCGTAAAATTTGAACTTTTTATCGAAAAAAACGTCGTTTTTCCGATTAATTTTACAAATTTATCAAAACATAAATGGTATAATACAGAAATATAGATTAAATGATCAAAACATTTTACGAATAATTTTTAGAGCTTTATCTATTGAATAAAAGTTAACCATCCCCGACCTCTACAAATTTGTAAAACCTGATTATGTTGTATGGGTTAGGCTTTAAAATCCGGTAAATTTGTGGGCTCTCCTAGTGTAAAATTAAAAGATTTTAAAAAAATTTAAGCATTTAACATAGGCATAAAATCACAATTTAGCTTAATGTTTTTTAACGAGAACACGTGGAAACTAATAGAATATATATTTGTTTTTGTCATGTGATATATGAAAAATTAACGTTCAACACTGCACTTCCTTTAAAACCTTTTTAAATGTGTTCAAGATACATTTTGGCCACTGCTCATCGAGGGTTTTTCGGGTCAAACCCCTCTTCGACACTTAGCGTCACCCCCTATTTATCAACCCAATGTTTATTTGAATACCAAATAAAATTAAGTGAGCTTTTGAGAATACCATCGGAGTAATTAAGCGGGCGAGAATACCATCGGAGTAATTAAGCGGGCGAGAAACCATAGGTAGCTGGAAGTAAAATTCAATAATTTCAATGTTGCATATTTGAGCACGTGCCTTAAAGGAAAGGCTTGCCTTTAAATCACTGAAAGAATTTATATTTTCGTTAAAACTAATAGTTGCATTTTGATTAAAAACCTTCCTGCCAGGTACCAATGGTATTATGAATAACCCCCAACATTTGAATTCCTTCACTGTTCCACGCAATATCCAAGGGCGAATCCTGGCGGTGACGCCAAGCACCTATCCAGAGACCAGCACTTTTCTGTAAAGCAATTTTGGCATTGCTAACAGAACTGTACTTTGTACATTCGGCTGCCAAAATATTAAAACCAATGTTTGTAGAGATAATAGCCGAAACATCATCAGAAAAAGCCATATTAGTTAACGGGTGGGAAATTAAGGGTAAATCGAAGGAATGTTGGATTAGGCGATCGCGAAGATGGCCAAGGAAAGGTGCAAGCGTTAAATTAAAAAGGAAGCTGGACAGGGGTCACCCTGTCTAATTCCTTAACCAATGACAAATTTGGCGGTTATAACACTATTCACCTTAATTCTTGCTTCAGCACTCTGATCAATTAGCTTAATAAAGTTTAAAATAGTTGATCTGATGTTTATATGGTCTTAATATTTGAAATAAATATTGGTGGGAAACTCTATCAAAGGCTTTGGTTTGGTCCAAAGACACAAGAACTAGTCCTTTGTTAGCGTTATTGCCAAAATAATTTATAACGTCTTTTATTATGCTAAGATTTGACAAGATATTTCTATTAGGTACGCTTGAGGTTTGGTCCTTGTGAATTAATCAACCAATAACCATTATTAGCCTATTTGCTAGGCATTTCGAAAGGATTTTTTAATCATTATTTAATAATGAAATTGGCCTCCAGTTTGCCATATCCAACGGGTCGCTGTTTTATACAACAAAACGTTAATCGCTCTTGAAAAAGAGCTGGGTATATTTGCCGGTAAAAGCCCAAACGATCGAACGCCATTTGATCGACAAGGATCCAAATGATCGAACGCCATTTGATCGACACTTTTTAAGTTTTTTCGTGGTATTTTTTATGTTGCCTTATTGCCACCACGGAAAAAAAATTCAAATCTACATCACGCTTATTTTCACGAGATTATTTTGTATAATACCTCGTGCTCGAGCCATAAAGGTTGCCATGGTAATAAGTTAAAAACTAGTTGTAAGGGAGTAATCGAATCTTAATAGTTGTTAAGATGACTGAAACTAATTGCGTTTTGTGTTCTATGCCGTTAACGAACGATAGTGTCGTAGTTAGGAAAGGAATTAAGTCCTTAGCGGAATGTAGCGTTCAAAGAAGGGACCAAGTTAAAGAAAAATTGGATAACGTTACGAGTATTGCTGTTCACTCGTTGTGTAGACGAAATTACACACGTTCTTCGAGTATAAAGGCATACATAGAAAATTTTTCTAAAAGTGATAATAAAGGAGTATCTACAATCTGTAAAGAGCTGCGTTCGACAACGGACTCCTTCGATTTCAAAGATAATTGCTTGTTTTGTGGGAAGTATTTGAACGAAAAACAAAGCACCAAGCTGGAAGGTAAATATCGAAAAATAGTTTTTGAAGTATCTACTCTTCAAATGATTCTATTTAGGGTAAATAGTGTAATGGATTTGTTGGCGGCTGAAGCTAAGTACCATGAGAAGTGTAAGATGGAATTTTTCTGTCACGAGGAGCTTTCGGGGATACCAGGTAGACCAGAAGATCCTGATCTAAAAGATGCGTTTGATAAGCTATGTAGCTATATAGATTCGAAGGATGAATGCCAGTATTCACTACACGAACTTTTGGAAAAATTTGAAGAATTTTCACCTAGGAAAGAAACTTACAGCATGAAATACTTCAAGTTAAAGTTGAAAGAGAAATAAGGAGATAACCTAGCTTTCACGGACGTTAAAGGTCAGACTTGTATTGTTTCATTTAAAGACACTTTTGGCAAAATATTACACGATAATTTTTACAACAACAAGATGAAAAGTGTAAAAGAAGAACAAATGAGAGTCGTTGAGGCAGCTGCCGATATCATTAGCGAAGGAATTAGATCCCAAGTATATGATAAAAGCGTATATTCAAATTACGATTCAGAGATTGATATCGATGATATTCATATTCCCGATACTTTACAAATATTTATTGACCGGTGAGTGGTCCAGAAAACGACGTTACGCAATAATAGAAGCTATTATTTCGACGTGTAGGCTGTTGGTGTGTACATACACCGAAAATATGAAACTAGGTCATTGATTGAGTTGTTGCACAGTTTAGGATTTTCTGTCAGCTACAAAGAAGCCATCCGTTTCGAGGAATCTGCTAGTCTAGGACCATCAACGCCGTTCGATCAAAACTTATTTATCCAATTTTCATTTGACAACGCCGATTTCAATATTCGAACATTAACCGGACATGGTATAATTCACAGTATGGGAGGAATCAAGTGCGTAACTCCGGCTACCGAAGCCAAAAGCGATGGCTAAGGAATACCTCGAAGAATGCAATCGTCTAACCAAGATGTATTATCTCGAGGGGTAGTTCCAATTGAAGCTTCTAAAAAACCAATAATTTCTGTACTAAAAGACATCAAAATCAAAGATATAAAAGACATTTTGCCTATGATACCAGATAACTCTGCATTATTTGGTAAATTCGAAATTTTTTGGATTTTCACGTACTGTTTGAAAAAAGCTCCGAGTCGTAGCTGGAATGGATACATTCAAGTAGTTCACAAATCTCAAGATTTCGAAAAAGTGACGTGTGTGTCTTGCCATTTATTAATCTGGACCCCAGTAATCCTAGTGCAATTAAATATGCTAAATTTGAATGTGATAAACAAAATCAAAAGACATGTGTGGTTACTTTTGATCAGTCACTTTACTGGAAGGCACGAGAAATGGTTGCATCTTCAGATAGTGAATTGCTTGTGTCCTTTTTGGGATCCATAGGGTTCATTAGGTCTGGTTCAGGTTTGGAAGAACTCTGGGAAACAGTTTACGCGAAAGCGTCCGTTATTCATATGATGTCCGGGAAAGCCTTCTCAAGGGCTCTAAGAGCTCATTTTCTGACTCGACAATCGTTGGCAGACCTTTTACTCAACAAAATCCCCGAAGACATTAATACTATTTCCGATGAATTTAACCAGGTTTATAGTGACATATTGAATGGAGAAATATCAATCGATGACGCGATGATGAAAGATGGCGTCAATGACGCAATCGATGCCATGAACATTAAGTTCAAATCTTTGGAACGAAAAAACCACACTGGAAAACTTTGGATTCAATACTTTAAAAGCGTATCACTCGTTCGACTTTACATTCGAGCGGAAAGAACAGGAAATTGGCCCCTTCACCTACATGCCATTAAAGAAATGTTACCCTATTTTCACTCCGCTGGCCATCTTAACTACGCTAAAAGTGCCCATTTATACCTTCAGGACATGATGGAAATTCAAGATAAAATTCCACCGAAGGACTTAGAATCACTCACCCAAAACGGATATTTTACAATCAGAAGATCTGACCGGTTCTGGTCAGGGATATGGTCTGATATGACCATCGAACAAGTTCTAATGCGAGAAATGAAAACGTCAGGAGGCTTAACAAGGGGCCGTTGTATATCGGAGAGCACACTGGCCAGCTGGGTGTTGACTTTACCATCTAGTGCAAAAGTTTGCAACGCGCTGGAGCGGTTCACTCAAGTAAATTTCGATACCTCAGAGCAGCATATTGAATTACGATATTCAAGAATGACAAGGGATAACAGAGATTTCGATATTTTCAAGAATTGGCTAGTAGACCATTCACCGTTTAGCGTTGAAGAAACAAATTTATTGTCCTTGGCAACTGGTTTGGTAGCTGACGATACAGTAAACTGCTATTTGGTGGATGAAATTGAAACTAGTGCAATTTCAAAGACGATAGGACAAAACTTTCTTGATCTTAAGTTAAAGAGAACGGACAGGGTTAAAACAATTTCACTCCTAAAAAACTCTGTTAAAATTCGAAAAGAAGATGTTCCGGTTAATCCCGAACAGTTCTTCAACAGAATCACCTGTGTAATTAATAGCAAGCCCACTGGCCTTGAAAATTATATGGCCTATGAACTCTCTCCTAAGCCAGCTTCTTTGTTTGACGATTTATCGATGCGCAAAACTAAAAAATCTGTTCTCATTGAAATATTGGACCCGTTAGCACCACCAAGTGACAGTCTACCACCCAACTCAAGATATGTCGTTGACGGCGGCTATTTACTTCATTAAGTGATATGGCAACGACCAGCTACGTATGGAGAAATTTGTAAAACATACGTGTCTTATGTTTTAAATCATTTCGGAAATAAAACTACGGTCGTATTCGACGGGTATGGTTCATCCTTAAGTACTAAAGTCGTTGAGCAAAACCGCAGAATTATTAAAAAATCTTCCGTTGATATAATAGTCCGGGAAAATGGATTTGCAACCGTTGGTCAGCAAGATTTCTTAGCAAATAACAAAAATAGAACTAAATTTATCGAACTTTTATCAGAATGTTTAGGGTGTAACGGAATTCAAGTTCTTCAGGCTGAAGCTGACGCAACTGACACTGATATCCTAGTAATCCTGGTTGCACTGTGCGAATCTTCTATTTACATGTTAATACCAGGTCTGCCAGGAAAAATGGATAAGGTATTCGCCGTAAAAACCTTGAAAGAAAACCTAGGGCCTTTGGCTAGTACATTGATGGTACTTCACGCAATATCAGGATGTGATACAACGTCAGCGTTTTATAAAAAGGGAAAGAAAACTGCCTTAAAATTATTGAAAAACGACGAAATTATTCGAAAAAACTTGAAATTTTCAATTCTAACTGTGCCACTCAAAACGAAATTACGGAAGCTGGAGAATGTTTTGTCCTAGCGCTCTATGGTCAGAAAGAATTGAAAACTCTCGATGAAGCTAGATATTTTGCTTATAACCGTATTGTAGCAAATCAATCACTGTCCGCGAAGTTTTCTTGGGCAGATCTACCACCAACATCAGACGGAGCGCGACTGCATTCGTTAAGAGTATATTTGCACGTAAGGATAGCTTTTAAAATTCAAACAAAATAATGTTTTTAGTAAAACTGTGGTCCTTAGGTGCTTCGAAATAATTTGTCACCCACTCAGTGGGGTTGACAAAAGTTAAACTCGGGGCTTGTCCAATCCCAATTCTGAAAGAATGCGCACTGGATGAACTCTTGGAGTTAATTAGTTGTAAATGTAAAGCGGGATGCAACAAACGTTGTAGTTGTAAAAATTCTGGACTTCATTGTTCAGCCATGTGGTACCATTGTCGTGGAGCCTCGTGCAGCAATACTCCGGAAGTAGACATCGAAGATGATGAATAACTTACTAACTACCTAATAATTATTTCTCATTACTTTTACATTAAATATTTTCACTAAATAAAATTTGAATTTTCTTTCCGTGGTGGGGTGTTAAATACCGCTTAATAAGTTGAATTGTATTTGACCGATATAAAAAACTAAAACAGTTTTATTTTTAGCACAACGAGGCTATTATGAAATTATTTTGAAAACAATTTTCAGAAATATCTTTTGTTACTTTTTTTATCAAAATCTATAGTTTTAAGTCTAAAATTATTTTAAAATTTATTTTTATTAAAATGATTAACTTAAAATCGGCAAAATTAATATTCTATCATATTACTAAGATCCAAAGACAATTTTGAGACTGGTTGCATCAAAATCGGTTAAGAAGTTCAAAAGTTACGACTACTTCCGGTTTAGCGCGCGCGTTCCAAGATGGCTTCTGATTCTTGGGGACTTTTGGGGAACGATGTAGGACCATAACACCTTTCATTTCTGAAATTTTCAGAAACAGCATATTTTTTTCCCTTCCAAATGCTTATATACCCTGTACTATAAGGGATTTGGGTGTGGAAATAAGTCTTATTTTAATTTCTTAAAAATAATGCTGTTTTTAGTGGCTTTCGGCAACAGAGTAGATGAAAACTGAACAGATGCAAACAGAGTAGAAACAGTAATTGCAAACAGAGTAGATGGGAACAGTAAATAAAGTAGATGGAAACAGTAAATACAGTAGATGGAAACAGTAAATAAAGTAGATGTAAACAGAGTAGATAGAGTAGATGTAAACAGAGTAGATATAAGTTAGGTTAGTTAGGTTAGGTTAGGTTAGGTTAGGTGAGCTTAGCTTAGGTAAGGTTAGGTTATTTAGGTTAATTTAGGTTAGGTGAGCTTAGCTTAGGTTAGGTTAGGTTATTTAGGTTAATTTAGGTTAGGTGAGCTTAGCTTAGATTAGGTTATGTTAGGTTATGTATTCTAGCTTAGGTTAGGTTACGTTAGGTTATTTAAAAGCTACGTACTCCAATGGCTCAGTACGTGGAAAACGAGAATAATTAAGGTACATTTAACACGAAAATTACAAAAGCATGGAAATATATCCCCACCCAAATACTCTGTTTTTAAACCTGGTCCCGCTTAGATGGTAAATTAAATTTTGTCGTCACCTGGGAATTTATTATTTCCAATATTTCCGATATATTTCCAAATAAGACACATATTGCATACAAATGTTTTTTGAAAGTTCTGACGATATAATCCTGAAAAAATGCACAATTTGGCTGGAACCCGACAAACGGAAACACTTAACACACAGAAAATGTGTCGATCACTGTCTTGGTCTTTTCATCAATTTTTTAAAACACCAAAAAAAGGTTTCGATGAAATGGCGTTCGATCATTTTAACCCCTGTTGATCATATGGCGTTAGATCATTTTGGCCCAAATCATACTTGCCATTTGCAAGACGTAGTTATACATACCTACTAAGGTATCAACAAACATTGGTCAAAACAATTTGTAAAAATAATTCCTTTTACCGTCCGCACCCGGAGACTTGGACATTTTTAGGTTATTGATTACTTCAGACAGTTCTAGTTTTGTTAAAGGACCTTCACACGATTGTTTGTTTTCATCGTCTAAATTAGGAATAACATTAATGTAATTGGCACTATCGTGTGATGTCTCCGCTTTATATAAGTACTTATAATATTTTATAATTTCTAAATTAAATTCTTTCGGAGTTTTTGTTTCAGTTCCCTTTTCATTTTTAACAGAGACGAGTCGATTTATACCTTTTGAGCGTTCCATTTGTAGTAATTGGAAATGGTAGTATTTAATGGCTGTTGAGAAATCTATATGCGCGCGAATCATCCTTGCTTCATTTTGTTCTTTTTGTAGTATCTCTAAGCGTTTTTAAAATGTTATCATCACTTAAAATATTGTTTTATATTGGTGGAGTTATACGTATATTCTTCGGTCATAATATTTACCTTGTATTTAGTGTTTTCCCACCATTTTAATTTTTTAATTGAAGAATTCGGCATTTTTTTATCCAATTATTCCAATTATATATTATCATTTTTACAATTTTTTATCTTTCAATAAAGCGTTGTTAAAACACCATGTGTCACCTTTTATTTTATATATGTTTTATCATTCTATATAACCCCATATAATTTTTAAAGTAGTCTGAGGCAGAGCAACCTGGGCAGTGGCACACTTTTTATTTTTTACTAGCGGAATTAAACCAGGGGAAATGATAAATCTGTCATGCCGAGCTCTTTGACTGTTATCCGCCCTATTAATCCACGTAAAACCTTTTTAAGTGGGTTTCTCAAGCGATTAATATCTTGTAGATTAAGGTAATTTACTAAATTTGAGAGGCACGCACATACCGTGTCTCTCGTTTCCAAGGTATTTTGCCGGTCAAGTTTGGGGTTTAACAAGCAATTAAAATCCCCCGTAATCATATATGATCTGGGTTAATATTCTCTATATCTTTTTTAATTTCATCTAGTATTTTTAGAGCTTCAAAATTATTCTGAGGAATATAACAATTGTATAAAACGATATTCAAACCACACATACGAAGTTCTAATTTAATATTTTGTAGGAAACCAGGGACTATATCTGACACCAGTTTACCCACATTGTTTCTGACGTAAAAATGTGCGTCATAACTAAACCCTACACTTGCCCTGTGGTTAGAATAACCACATAATACATTGATATAAGGGTTTGGAATTCTGATCCTTAAAAGTATGCGATGAATGAAAGTTTCTTGCCAAAATGAGAACGTTACATTGTTATTTTTCATGTTATTAATTTCCCTAAGAAATTCGGTTGGGTCATTTAAGCCTCTTGTTGAAGAATATCTAGCTAAAGGACTTCCGAATTATTTATTCTTATTTTCCGCGCCTTTAACTATTAATTTGGGAGAGCTTCTTTATCTTCTAAACCTACTGAAAAATCTAGAAGATAGGTTATTATTTTGACTATCTTAATTTAGAAAGTAAAAGATTTTGTATAAAACTTTGATTTATTTGCTACGTGGTTAAGAGTTGACCCATTCACTTGAGTCGCGATTAGAATTCTGCCTTAAAGGCGTCGTGAAGACTACCAAGAAACATTTTTCCCTGGTGGCCAACATTTTAGAGAAGAGGGTATGGAAAGTTTTGGGGATTAGCGGGCGAGTACTTATTAGCGCCAGAGAGGCTGGAGTATTTTCGATGGGTTTTACTTAACATGTAGAAAGGGTCAGAGAATTTGTAGGGTGGGGAATTTTACTTTTGGATAGAGTTATTTTTGTTAGGGGACATTTACAATTAATGGTTATAAAATAAAAGGTACACACAAACATTAATACATAAAATGAAACAAATTATACAATGAAACAAATTATACAATGAAACAAATTATACAATGAAACAAATTATACAATGAAACAAATTATACAATGAAACAAATTATACAATGAAACAAATTATACAATGAAACAAATTATACAATGAAACAAATTATACAATGAAACAAATTATACAATGAAACAAATTATACAATGAAACAAATTATACAATGAAACAAATTATACAATGAAACAAATTATACAATGAAACAAATTATACAATGAAACAAATTATACAATGAAACAAATTATACAATGAAACAAATTATACAATGAAACAAATTATACAATGAAACAAATTATACAATGAAACAAATTATACAATGAAACAAATTATACAATGAAACAAATTATACAATGAAACAAATTATACAATGAAACAAATTATACAATGAAACAAATTATACAATGAAACAAATTATACAATGAAACAAATTATACAATGAAACAAATTATACAATGAAACAAATTATACAATGAAACAAATTATACAATGAAACAAATTATACAATGAAACAAATTATACAATGAAACAAATTATACAATGAAACAAATTATACACTTGTGTTATGAAACATAAAACAAAGATTCATAGAGTTATTTTTACGAACGCCCTTTTTACTTGTTTTTTTTTAAAGATTTTTAGGTTGGTTTCGAGTCTGTTAACATCGTAGGTTATTGGAGTGTTTTCATTTGTTTAACAAGCTGGTCACATAGAGCTTTAATATCCGTGGTAAAATAGTTTAATCTGTCGAATTTGTTGACATGTTTTTTCCGACGAACCATTTCCAAAAAATTGAGAAATCGGTCTTCGCTCAACAATTGACGTTGGGGTATTTTGTATGGAGCTTGCATTACTTTCAGTACTGCTCTCACCAGATTCATCCTTTATTAAGGATGATACGCTACTTTTTCTATTGTTGGCCATTAAAAGTTTAATGTATCTAACCCCATATATGTTGTGTTGGGTTGATTGTTCTATCACTACGTTATTTGTATTTACAAGACAATCTAATGATGACCTATATACGTTATAATTTTCTGTATTCTTATCTTCGCTGGTATTATTTATATTGACTTTGGACCTTTTCTTATTATTTTCGGATAACGATAACTCGGGAAATAGCTCTTGTGATAGGTTCCCCTTTTTTTCCAAAATAGATGCGTAAGAAAGTTTATTCGGGTTAATGGTATCTGCATTTTTAGTTGAGTTTTCACCTCCAACCTCTACCTCGTTTGTATAAGGCTTAGCGTGACATCGGTCGATTGAATGACGGCGTTTCCCCTATCTATCTAATATCAAGCTTTCGTCTGTTAAACGCATATATATTTGTATTTTCGTGTTTTTGGCTTGCAAAAAGTGAAAACTCAACGGGAATTTGTTGTAGGTGCGTCCCTTTTACGTTATCAAGAGGTTTGCATTTTTTGTAAGTCAGTGGTGTTTTAGGGGGGTCGAAATGTGGTTTTTAACTCCTTCTACTTAAATACCATCATATCTATAGAATGAAAGGGTCCCTTAAGTTGTCCCCCCCTTTGACTCTAGACGAAAACGCAATAACTTATAATTTTCGTCTCATTTTGTTCCATAATACAACACTAAAATTAAATTTTGCTCTACAATAGTTTTTGAAAAAATTTAATTTTAATTGGGGGGGACAACTTCATAACAAGCCCCCTAAATCTCACTAATTTCAAAAACTAGTAAGTGCATTAGATTCGTCTCATTTTGCTCCATCATACAACCCTACAATTAAATTTTGCTCTACAATAGGTTTTGAAATAATTTAATTTTAATTGCGGGGGCCAACTTCATAACTAGCCCCCCTAAATCTCACTCATTTCAAAAACTAATTAGTGCATTAGATTCGTCTCATTTTGCTCCATTATACAACCCTTCAATTAAATTTTGCTCTAGAAATATGTTTTGAAATAATTTAATTTAATTGGGGAGGGACTTCATAACTAGCCCCCTAAATCTCACTCATTTCAAAAACCCGATCCGCCGAGGCGGCCAGTTTGCACGGTGGAGATAAGACCATTTGATCAAAGCTTACATCTCCCAGTGCGCGACTGCCCTTATGGGTTACAAGAGCCGGATCCCGACTCCCCGGTAAAGCCACTATTTATTCCACACTCTTATCTATTTAGGGCCAAATTTTGCTCTAGAAATATTTTTTTAAATAATTTAATTTTAATAACGGGGGCCAACTTCATAACTAGCCCCCCTAAATCTCACTCATTTCAAAAACTAATTAGTGCATTAGATTCGTCTCAATTTGCTCCATCATAAAACCCTACAATTAAATTTTGCTCTAGAAATAGGTTTTGAAATAATTTAAATTTAATTGCGGGGGCCAACTTCATAACTAGCCCCCCTAAATCTCACCCATTTCAAAAACTAATTAGTGCATTATAATCGTCTCATTTTGCTCCATTATACTACCCTACAATTAAATTTTGCTCTAAAAAAATGTTTTGAAATAATTTAATTTTAATTGGGAGGAGGGCAACTTCATAACTAGCCCCCTAAATCTCACCCATTTCAAAAACTAATAAGTGCATTATAATCGTCTCATTTTGCTCCATTATACTACCCTACAATTAAATTTTGCTCTAGAAAAAGGTTTTGAAATAATTTAATTTTAATTGCGGGGGCCAACTTCATAACTAGCCCCCCTAAATCTCACCCATTTCAAAAACTAATTAGTGCATTATATTCGTCTCATTTTGCTCCATCATACAACCCTACAATTAAATTTTGCTCTAGAAATAGGTTTTGAAATAATTTAATTTTTAATGCGGGGGCCAACTTCATAACTAAACCCCCTAAATCTCACCCATTTCAAAAACTAATTAGTGCATTAGATTCGTCTCATTTTGCTCCATCAAACAACCCTACAATTAAATTTTGCTCTAGAAATAGGTTTTGAAATAATTTATTTTTAATTGCGGGGGCCAACTTCATAACTAGCCCCCCTAAATCTCACCCATTTCAAAAACTAATTAGTGCATTATATTCGTCTCATTTTGCTCCATTATACTACCATACAATTAAATTTTGCTCTACAAAAAGGTTTTGAAATAATTTAATTTTAATTGGGGGGGACAACTTCATAACAAGCCCCCTAAATCTCACTAATTTCAAAAACTAGTAAGTGCATTAGATTCGTCTCATTTTGCTCCATCATACAACCCTACAATTAAATTTTGCTCTACAATAGGTTTTGAAATAATTTAATTTTAATTGCGGGGGCCAACTTCATAACTAGCCCCCCTAAATCTCACTCATTTCAAAAACTAATTAGTGCATTAGATTCGTCTCATTTTGCTCCATTATACAACCCTTCAATTAAATTTTGCTCTAGAAATATGTTTTGAAATAATTTAATTTAATTGGGGAGGGACTTCATAACTAGCCCCCTAAATCTCACTCATTTCAAAAACCCGATCCGCCGAGGCGGCCAGTTTGCACGGTGGAGATAAGACCATTTGATCAAAGCTTACATCTCCCAGTGCGCGACTGCCCTTATGGGTTACAAGAGCCGGATCCCGACTCCCCGGTAAAGCCACTATTTATTCCACACTCTTATCTATTTAGGGCCAAATTTTGCTCTAGAAATATTTTTTTAAATAATTTAATTTTAATAACGGGGGCCAACTTCATAACTAGCCCCCCTAAATCTCACTCATTTCAAAAACTAATTAGTGCATTAGATTCGTCTCAATTTGCTCCATCATAAAACCCTACAATTAAATTTTGCTCTAGAAATAGGTTTTGAAATAATTTAAATTTAATTGCGGGGGCCAACTTCATAACTAGCCCCCCTAAATCTCACCCATTTCAAAAACTAATTAGTGCATTATAATCGTCTCATTTTGCTCCATTATACTACCCTACAATTAAATTTTGCTCTAAAAAAATGTTTTGAAATAATTTAATTTTAATTGGGAGGAGGGCAACTTCATAACTAGCCCCCTAAATCTCACCCATTTCAAAAACTAATAAGTGCATTATAATCGTCTCATTTTGCTCCATTATACTACCCTACAATTAAATTTTGCTCTAGAAAAAGGTTTTGAAATAATTTAATTTTAATTGCGGGGGCCAACTTCATAACTAGCCCCCCTAAATCTCACCCATTTCAAAAACTAATTAGTGCATTATATTCGTCTCATTTTGCTCCATCATACAACCCTACAATTAAATTTTGCTCTAGAAATAGGTTTTGAAATAATTTAATTTTTAATGCGGGGGCCAACTTCATAACTAAACCCCCTAAATCTCACCCATTTCAAAAACTAATTAGTGCATTAGATTCGTCTCATTTTGCTCCATCAAACAACCCTACAATTAAATTTTGCTCTAGAAATAGGTTTTGAAATAATTTATTTTTAATTGCGGGGGCCAACTTCATAACTAGCCCCCCTAAATCTCACCCATTTCAAAAACTAATTAGTGCATTATATTCGTCTCATTTTGCTCCATTATACTACCATACAATTAAATTTTGCTCTAGAAAAAGGTTTTGAAATAATTTAATTTTAATTGGGAGGAGGGCAACTTCATAACTAGCCCCCCTGAATCAAACTCATTTCAAAACTAATTAGTGCATTAGATTCGTCTCATTTTGCTCCATTATACAACCCTACAATTAAATTTTGCTCTAGAAATATGTTTTAAAATAATTTAATTTTAATTGCGTGGGCCAACTTCATAACTAGCCCCCCTAAATCTCACCCATTTCAAAAACTAATTAGTGCATTAGATTCGTCTCATTTTGCTCCATTATGCAACCCTTCAATTAAATTTTGCTCTAGAAATATGTTTTGAAATAATTTAATTTAATTGGGGAGGGACTTCATAACTAGCCCCCCTAAATATCAATCATTTCAAAAAGTAATTAGTGCATTAGATTCGTCTCATTTTGCTCCATCATACAACCCTACAATTAAATTTTATTCTAGAAATAGATTTTGAAATAATTTAATTTTAATTGCGGGGGCCAACTTCATAACTAGCCCCCCTAAATCTCACCCATTTCAAAAACTAATAAGTGCATTATAATCGTCTCATTTTGCTCCATTATACTACCCTACAATTAAATTTTGCTCTAGAAAAAGGTTTTGAAATAATTTAATTTTAATTGCGGGGGCCAACTTCATAACTAGCCCCCCTAAATCTCACCCATTTCAAAAACTAATTAGTGCATTAGATTCGTCTCATTTTGCTCCATCAAACAACCCTACAATTAAATTTTGCTCTAGAAATAGGTTTTGAAATAATTTAATTTTAATTGCGGGGGCCAACTTCATAACTAGCCCCCCTAAATCTCACCCATTTCAAAAACTAATTAGTGCATTATATTCGTCTCATTTTGCTCCATTATACTACCATACAATTAAATTTTGCTCTAGAAAAAGGTTTTGAAATAATTTAATTTTAATTGGGAGGAGGGCAACTTCATAACTAGCCCCCCTGAATCAAACTCATTTCAAAACTAATTAGTGCATTAGATTCGTCTCATTTTGCTCCATTATACAACCCTACAATTAAATTTTGCTCTAGAAATATGTTTTAAAATAATTTAATTTTATTTGGGGGGAGGGCAACTTCATAACTAGAACCCGCAAATCTCACTCATTTCAAAAACTAATAAAAGCATTAGATTCGTCTCATTTTGCTCCATCATACAACCCTACAATTAAATTTTGCTCTATAATAGGTTTTGAAATAATTTAATTTTAATTGCGGGGGCCAACTTCATAACTAGCCGCCCTTAATCTCACTAATTTCAAAAACTAATTAGTGCATTAGATTCGTCTCATTTTGCTCCATCATACAACCCTACAATTAAATTTTGCTCTAGAAATAGGTTTTGAAATAATTTAATTTTAATTGCGGGGGCCAAATTCATAACTAGCCCCCCTTAATCTCACCCAGTTCAAAAACTAATTAGTGCATTAGATTCGTCTCATTTTGCTCCATTATACTACCCTACAATTAAATTTTGCTCTAGAAAAAGGTTTTGAAATAATTTATTCTTAATTGGGGGGAGGGCAACTTCATAACTAGCCCCCCTAAATCTCAATCATTTCAAAAAGTAATTAGTGCATTAGATTCGTCTCATTTTGCTCCATCATACAACCCTACAATTAAATTTTGCTCTAGAAATAAGTTTTGAAATAATTTAATTTTAATTGCGGGGCCAACTTCATAACTAGCCCCCCTGAATCTCAATCATTTCAAAAACTAATTAGTGCATTAGATTCGTCTCATTTTGCTCCATTATACAACCCTACAATTAAATTTTGCTCTAGAAAAAGGTTTTGAAATAATTTAATTTTAATTGGGAGGAGGGCAACTTCATAACTAGCCCCCTAAATCTCAATCATTTCAAAAAGTAATTAGTGCATTAGATTCATCTCATTTTGCTCCATCATACAACCCTACAATAAAATTTTGCTCTAGAAATAGGTTTTGAAGTAATTTAATTTTAATTGCGGGGAGAGCAACTTCATAACTAGAACCCGTAAATCTCACTCATTTAAAAAACTTACAAGTGCATTAGATTCGTCTAATTTTGCTCCATTATACAACCCTACAATTAAATTTTGCTTTAGAAATAGGTTTTGAAATAATTTAATTTTAATTGGGGGGAGGGCAAATTCATAACTAGAACCCGTAAATCTCACTCATTTCAAAAACTAATAAGTGCATTAGATTCTCTCATTTTGCTCCATCATACAACCCTACAATTAAATTTTGCTCTACAATAGGTTTTGAAATAATTTAATTTTAATTGCGGGGGCCAACTTCATAACTAGCCCCCCTAAATCTCACTCATTTCAAAAACTAATTAGTGCATTAGATTCGTCTCATTTTGCTCCATTATACAACCCTACAATTAAATTTTGCTCTAGAAAAAGGTTTTGAAATAATTTAATTTTAATTGGGAGGAGGGCAACTTCATAACTAGCCCCCTAAATCTCAATCATTTCAAAAAGTAATTAGTGCATTAGATTTATCTCATTTTGCTCCATCATACAACCCTACAATAAAATTTTGCTCTAGAAATAGGTTTTGAAGTAATTTAATTTTAATTGCGGGGCCAACTTCATAACTAGCCCTCCTGAATCTCACTCATTTCAAAACTAATTAGTGCATTAGATTCGTCTCATTTTGCTCCATTAAACAACCCTACAATTAAATTTTGCTCTAGAAATAGGTTTTGAAATAATTTAATTTTAATTGGGGGGGGCAACTTCATAACTAGAACCCGCAAATCTCACTCATTTCAAAAACTAATAAGTGCATTAAATTCGTCTCATTTTGCTTCATCATACAACCCTACAATTAAATTTTGCTCTACAATAGGTTTTGAAATAATTTAATTTTAATTGCGGGGGCCAACTTCATAACTAGCCCCCCTAAATCTCACTAATTTCAAAAACTAATTAGTGCATTAGATTCGTCTCATTTTGCTCCATCATACAACCCTACAATTAAATTTTGCTCTAAAAATAGGTTTTGAAATAATTTAATTTTAATTGCGGGGGCCAACTTCATAACTAGCCCCCCTAAATCTCAACTATTTCAAAAACTAATAAGTGCATTAGATTCGTCTCATTTTGCTCCATTATACTACCCTACAATTTAATTTTGCTCTAGAAAATGGTTTTGAAATAATTTAATTTTAATTGCGGGGCCAACTTCATAACTTGCCCCCCTGAATCTCAATCATTTCAAAAACTAATTAGTGCATTAGATTCGTCTCATTTTGCTCCATTATACAACCCTACAATTAAATTTTGCTCTAGAAATATGTTTTGAAATAATTTAATATAATTGGGGAGGGACTTCATAACTAGCCCCCTAAATCTCGCTCATTTAAAAAACCCGATCCGCCGAGGCGGCCAGTTTGCACGGTGGAGATAAGACCATTTGATCAAAGCTTACATCTCCCAGTGCCCGACTGCCCTTATGGGTTACAAGAGCCGGATCCCGACTCCCCGGTAAAGCCACTATTTATTCCACACTCTTATCTATTTATGGCCAAATTTTGCTCTAGAAATAGGTTTTAAAATAATTTAATTTTAATTGCGGGGGCCAACTTCATAACTAGCCCCCCTAAATCTTACTCATTTCAAAAACTAATTAGTGCATTAGATTCGTCTAATTTTGCTCCATTATTCTACCCTATAATTAAATTTTGCTCTAGAAATAGGTTTTGAAATAATTTAATTTTAATTGGGGGGAGAGCAACTTCATAACTAGAACCCGTAAATCTCACTCATTTAAAAAACTTACAAGTGCATTAGATTCGTCTAATTTTGCTCCATTATACAACCCTACAATTAAATTTTGCTCTAGAAATAGGTTTTGAAATAATTTAATTTTAATTGCGGGGGCCAACTTCATAACTAGCCCCCCTAAATCTTACTCATTTCAAAAACTAATAAGTGCATTAGATTCGTCTAATTTTGCTCCATTATTCTACCCTACAATTAAATTTTGCCCTAGAAATAGGTTTTGAAATAATTTAATTTTAATTGCGTGGGCCAACTTCATAACTAGCCCCCCTAAATCTCACCCATTTCAAAAACTAATTAGTGCATTAGATTCGTCTCATTTTGCTCCATTATTCTACCCTACAATTAAATTTTGCTCTAGAAAAAGGTTTTGAAATAATTTAATTTTAATTGGGAGGAGGGCAACTTCATAACTAGCCCCCTAAATCTCAATCATTTCAAAAAGTAATTAGTGCATTAGATTCATATTATTTTGCTCCATCATACAACCCTACAATTAAATTTTGCTCTAGAAATAGGTTTTGAAATAATTTAATTTTAATTGCGGGGCCAACTTCATAACTAGCCCCCCTGAATCTTACTCATTTCAAAACTATTTAGTGCATTAGATTCGTCTCATTTTGCTCCATTATACAACCGTACAATTAAAATTTCCTCTAGAAATAGGTTTTGAAATAATTTAATTTTAAATGGGGGGAGGGCAACTTCATAACTAGAACCCGCAAATCTCACTCATTTCAAAAACTAATAAGTGCATTAGATTCGTCTCATTTTGCTCCATCATACAACCCTACAATTAAATTTTTCTCTACAATAGGTTTTGAAATAATTTAATTTTAATTGCGGGGGCCAACTTCATAACTAGTCCCCCTAAATCTCACTAATTTTAAAAACTAATTAGTGCATTAGATTCGTCTCATTTTGCTCCATCATACAACCCTATAATTAAATCTTGCTTTAGAAATAAGTTTTGAAGTAATTTAATATTAATTGGGGGGAGGGCAACTTCATAACTAGTCCCCCTAAATCTCAATCATTTCAAAAACTAATTAGTGCATTAGATTCGTCTGATTTTGCTCCATCATACAACCCTACAATAAAATTTTGCTCTAGAAATAGGTTTTGAAGTAATTTAATATTAATTGCGGGGCCAACTTCTTAACTAGCCCCCCTGAATCTCACTCATTTAAAAACTAATTAGTGCATTAGATTCGTCTCATTTTGCTCCATTATACAACCCTACAATTAAATTTTGCTCTAGAAATAGGTTTTGAAATAATTAAATTTTAATTGGGGGGAGGGCAACTTCATAACTAGAACCCGCAAATCTTACTCATTTCAAAAACTAATAAGTGCATTAGATTCGTCTCATTTTGCTTCATCATACAACCCTACAATTAAATTTTGCTCTACAATAGGTTTTGAAATAATTTAATTTTAATTGCGGGGGCCAACTTCATAACTAGCCCCCCTAAATCTCACTAATTTCAAAAACTAATTAGCGCATTAGATTCTTCTCATTTTGCTCCATCATACAACCCTACAATTAAATTTTGCTCTAGAAATAGGTTTTGAAATAATTTAATTTTAATTGGGAGGAGGGCAACTTCATAACTAGCCCCCTAAATATCAATCATTTCAAAAAGTAATTTGTGCTTTAGATTCGTCGCATTTTGCTCCATCATACAACCCTACAATAAAATTTTGCTCTAGAAATAGGTTTTGAAATAATTAAATTTTAATTGCGGGGGCCAACTTCATAACTAGCCCCCCTAAATCTCACCCATTTCAAAAACTAATTAGTGCATTATATTCGTCTCATTTTGCTCCATTATACTACCCTACAATTAAATTTTTCTCTAGAAAAAGGTTTTGAAATAATTTAATTTTAATTGGGAGGAGGGCAACTTCATAACTACCCCCCCTGAATCTCACTCATTTCAAAACTAATAAGTGCATTAGATTCGTCTCATTTTGCTCCATCATACAACCCTACAATTAAATTTTGCTCTAGAAATAGGTTTTGAAATAATTTAATTTTAATTGCGGGGGCCAACTTCATAACTAGCCCCCCTAAATCTCACCCATTTCAAAAACTAATTAGTGCATTAGATTCGTCTCATTTTGCTCCATTATGCAACCCTTCAATTAAATTTTGCTCTAGAAATATGTTTTGAAATAATTTAATTTTAATTGGGGGAGGGCAACTTCATAACTAGCCCCCCTAAATATCAATCATTTCAAAAAGTAATTAGTGCATTAGATTCGTCTCATTTTGCTCCATTATACAACCCTACAATTAAATTTTGCTCTAGAAATAGGTTTTGAAATAATTTAATTTTAATTGGGGGGAGGGCAACTTCATAACTAGAACCCGCAAATCTCACTCATTTCAAAAACTAATAATTGCATTAAATTCGTCTCATTTTGCTTCATCATACAACCCTACAATTAAATTTTGCTCTAGAAATAGGTTTTGAAATAATTTAATTTTAATTGCGGGGGCCAACTTCATAACTAGCCCCCCTAAATCTCACCCATTTCAAAAACTAATTAGTGCATTAGATTCGTCTCATTTTGCTCCATTATTCAACCCTTCAATTAAATTTTGCTCTAGAAATATGTTTTGAAATAATTTAATTTTAATTGGGGGAGGGCAACTTCATAACTAGCCCCCCTAAATATCAATCATTTCAAAAAGTAATTAGTGCATTAGATTCGTCTCATTTTGCTCCATCATACAACCCTACAATTAAATTTTGCTCTAGAAATAGATTTTGAAATAATTTAATTTTAATTGCGGGGGCCAACTTCATAACTAGCCCCCCTAAATCTCACCCATTTCAAAAACTAATAAGTGCATTATAATCGTCTCATTTTGCTCCATTATACTACCCTACAATTAAATTTTGCTCTAGAAAAAGGTTTTGAAATAATTTAATTTTAATTGCGGGGGCCAACATCATAACTAGCCCCCCTAAATCTCACCCATTTCAAAAACTAATCAGTGCATTATATTCGTCTCATTTTGCTCCATCATACAACCCTACAATTAAATTTTGCTCTAGAAATAGGTTTTGAAATAATTTAATTTTTAATGCGGGGGCCAACTTCATAACTAAACCCCCTAAATCTCACCCATTTCAAAAACTAATTAGTGCATTAGATTCGTCTCATTTTGCTCCATCAAACAACCCTACAATTAAATTTTGCTCTAGAAATAGTTATTGAAATAATTTAATTTTAATTGCGGGGGCCAACTTCATAACTAGCCCCCCTAATTCTCACCCATTTCAAAAACTAATTAGTGCATTATATTCGTCTCATTTTGCTCCATTATACTACCCTACAATTAAATTTTGCTCTAGAAAAAGGTTTTGAAATAATTTAATTTTAATTGGGAGGAGGGCAACTTCATAACTAGCCACCCTGAATCAAACTCATTTCAAAACTAATTAGTGCATTAGATTCGTCTCATTTTGTTCCATTATACAACCCTACAATTAAATTTTGCTCTAGAAATAGGTTTTAAAATAATTTAATTTTATTTGGGGGGAGGGCAACTTCATAACTAGAACCCGCAAATCTCACTCATTTCAAAAACTAATAAAAGCATTACATTCGTCTCATTTTGCTCCATCATACAACCCTACAATTAAATTTTGCTCTACAATAGGTTTTGAAATAATTTAATTTTAATTGCGGGGGCCAACTTCATAACTAGCCGCCCTAAATCTCACTAATTTCAAAAACTAATTAGTGCATTAGATTCGTCTCATTTTGCTCCATCATACAACCCTACAATTAAATTTTGCTCTAGAAATAGGTTTTGAAATAATTTAATTTTAATTGCGAGGGCCAACTTCATAACTAGCCCCCCTTAATCTCACCCATTTCAAAAACTAATTAGTGCATTAGATTCGTCTCATTTTGCTCCATTATACTACCCTACAATTAAATTTTGCTCTAGAAAAAGGTTTTGAAATAATTTAACCTTAATTGGGGGGAGGGCAACTTCATAACTAGCCCCCCTAAATCTCAATCATTTCAAAAAGTAATAAGTGCATTAGATTCGTCTCATTTTGCTCCATCATACAACCCTACAATTAAATTTTGCTCTAGAAATAAGTTTTGAAATAATTTAATTTTAATTGCGGGGCCAACTTCATAACTAGCCCCCCTGAATCTCAATCATTTCAAAAACTAATTAGTGCATTAGATTCGTCTCTTTTTGCTCCATTATACAACCCTACAATTAAATTTTGCTCTAGAAAAAGGTTTTGAAATAATTTAATTTTAATTGGGAGGAGGGCAACTTCATAACTAGCCCCCTAAATCTCAATCATTTCAAAAAGTAATTAGTGCATTAGATTCATCTCATTTTGCTCCATCATACAACCCTACAATAAAATTTTGCTCTAGAAATAGGTTTTGAAGTAATTTAATTTTAATTGCGGGGCCAACTTCATAACTAGCCCTCCTGAATCTCACTCATTTCAAAACTAATTAATGCATTAGATTCGTCTCATTTTGCTCCATTATACAACCCTACAATTAAATTTTGCTCTAGAAATAGGTTTTGAAATAATTTAATTTTAATTGGGGGGAGGGCAACTTCATAACTAGAACCCGCAAATCTCACTCATTTCAAAAACTAATAAGTGCATTAAATTCGTCTCATTTTGCTTCATCATACAACCCTACAATTAAATTTTGCTCTACAATAGGTTTTGAAATAATTTAATTTTAATTGCGGGGGCCAACTTCATAACAAGCCCCCCTAAATCACACTAATTTCAAAAACTAATAAGTGCATTAGATTCGTCTCATTTTGCTCCATCATACAACCCTACAATTAAATTTTGCTCTAAAAATAGGTTTTGAAATAATTTAATTTTAATTGCGGGGGCCAACTTCATAACTAGCCCCCCTGAATCTCAATCATTTCAAAAACTAATAAGTGCATTAGATTCGTCTCATTTTGCTCCATTATACAACCCTACAATTAAATTTTGCTCTAGAAAAAGGTTTTGAAATAATTTAATTTTAATTGGGAGGAGGGCAACTTCATAACTAGCCACCCTGAATCTCAATCATTTCAAAAACTAATTAGTGCATTAGATTCGTCTCATTTTGCTCCATTATTATACCCTACAATTAAATTTTGCTCTAGAAAAAGGTTTTGAAATAATTTAATTTTAATTGGGAGGAGGGCAACTTCATAACTAGCCCCCTAAATCTCAATCATTTCAAAAAGTAATTAGTGCATTAGATTCATCTCATTTTGCTCCATCATACAACCCTACAATTAAATTTTGCTCTAGAAATAGGTTTTGAAATAATTTAATTTTAATTGGGGGAGGGCAACTTCATAACTAGCCCCCCTAAATATCAATCATTTCAAAAAGTAATTAGTGCATTAGATTCGTCTCATTTTGCTCCATTATACAACCCTACAATTAAATTTTGCTCTAGAAATAGGTTTTGAAATAATTTAATTTTAATTGGGGGGAGGGCAACTTCATAACTAGAACCCGCAAATCTCACTCATTTCAAAAACTAATAAGTGCATTAAATTCGTCTCATTTTGCTTCATCATACAACCCTACAATTAAATTTTGCTCTAGAAATAGGTTTTGAAATAATTTAATTTTAATTGCGGGGGCCAACTTCATAACTAGCCCCCCTAAATCTCACCCATTTCAAAAACTAATTAGTGCATTAGATTCGTCTCATTTTGCTCCATTATTCAACCCTTCAATTAAATTTTGCTCTAGAAATATGTTTTGAAATAATTTAATTTTAATTGGGGGAGGGCAACTTCATAACTAGCCCCCCTAAATATCAATCATTTCAAAAAGTAATTAGTGCATTAGATTCGTCTCATTTTGCTCCATCATACAACCCTACAATTAAATTTTGCTCTAGAAATAGGTTTTGAAATAATTTAATTTTAATTGCGGGGGCCAACTTCATAACTAGCCCCCCTAAATCTCACCCATTTCAAAAACTAATAAGTGCATTATAATCGTCTCATTTTGCTCCATTATACTACCCTACAATTAAATTTTGCTCTAGAAAAAGGTTTTGAAATAATTTAATTTTAATTGCGGGGGCCAACATCATAACTAGCCCCCCTAAATCTCACCCATTTCAAAAACTAATCAGTGCATTATATTCGTCTCATTTTGCTCCATCATACAACCCTACAATTAAATTTTGCTCTAGAAATAGGTTTTGAAATAATTTAATTTTTAATGCGGGGGCCAACTTCATAACTAAACCCCCTAAATCTCACCCATTTCAAAAACTAATTAGTGCATTAGATTCGTCTCATTTTGCTCCATCAAACAACCCTACAATTAAATTTTGCTCTAGAAATAGTTATTGAAATAATTTAATTTTAATTGCGGGGGCCAACTTCATAACTAGCCCCCCTAATTCTCACCCATTTCAAAAACTAATTAGTGCATTATATTCGTCTCATTTTGCTCCATTATACTACCCTACAATTAAATTTTGCTCTAGAAAAAGGTTTTGAAATAATTTAATTTTAATTGGGAGGAGGGCAACTTCATAACTAGCCACCCTGAATCAAACTCATTTCAAAACTAATTAGTGCATTAGATTCGTCTCATTTTGTTCCATTATACAACCCTACAATTAAATTTTGCTCTAGAAATAGGTTTTAAAATAATTTAATTTTATTTGGGGGGAGGGCAACTTCATAACTAGAACCCGCAAATCTCACTCATTTCAAAAACTAATAAAAGCATTACATTCGTCTCATTTTGCTCCATCATACAACCCTACAATTAAATTTTGCTCTACAATAGGTTTTGAAATAATTTAATTTTAATTGCGGGGGCCAACTTCATAACTAGCCGCCCTAAATCTCACTAATTTCAAAAACTAATTAGTGCATTAGATTCGTCTCATTTTGCTCCATCATACAACCCTACAATTAAATTTTGCTCTAGAAATAGGTTTTGAAATAATTTAATTTTAATTGCGAGGGCCAACTTCATAACTAGCCCCCCTTAATCTCACCCATTTCAAAAACTAATTAGTGCATTAGATTCGTCTCATTTTGCTCCATTATACTACCCTACAATTAAATTTTGCTCTAGAAAAAGGTTTTGAAATAATTTAACCTTAATTGGGGGGAGGGCAACTTCATAACTAGCCCCCCTAAATCTCAATCATTTCAAAAAGTAATAAGTGCATTAGATTCGTCTCATTTTGCTCCATCATACAACCCTACAATTAAATTTTGCTCTAGAAATAAGTTTTGAAATAATTTAATTTTAATTGCGGGGCCAACTTCATAACTAGCCCCCCTGAATCTCAATCATTTCAAAAACTAATTAGTGCATTAGATTCGTCTCTTTTTGCTCCATTATACAACCCTACAATTAAATTTTGCTCTAGAAAAAGGTTTTGAAATAATTTAATTTTAATTGGGAGGAGGGCAACTTCATAACTAGCCCCCTAAATCTCAATCATTTCAAAAAGTAATTAGTGCATTAGATTCATCTCATTTTGCTCCATCATAGAACCCTACAATAAAATTTTGCTCTAGAAATAGGTTTTGAAGTAATTTAATTTTAATTGCGGGGCCAACTTCATAACTAGCCCTCCTGAATCTCACTCATTTCAAAACTAATTAATGCATTAGATTCGTCTCATTTTGCTCCATTATACAACCCTACAATTAAATTTTGCTCTAGAAATAGGTTTTGAAATAATTTAATTTTAATTGGGGGGAGGGCAACTTCATAACTAGAACCCGCAAATCTCACTCATTTCAAAAACTAATAAGTGCATTAAATTCGTCTCATTTTGCTTCATCATACAACCCTACAATTAAATTTTGCTCTACAATAGGTTTTGAAATAATTTAATTTTAATTGCGGGGGCCAACTTCATAACAAGCCCCCCTAAATCACACTAATTTCAAAAACTAATAAGTGCATTAGATTCGTCTCATTTTGCTCCATCATACAACCCTACAATTAAATTTTGCTCTAAAAATAGGTTTTGAAATAATTTAATTTTAATTGCGGGGGCCAACTTCATAACTAGCCCCCCTGAATCTCAATCATTTCAAAAACTAATAAGTGCATTAGATTCGTCTCATTTTGCTCCATTATACAACCCTACAATTAAATTTTGCTCTAGAAAAAGGTTTTGAAATAATTTAATTTTAATTGGGAGGAGGGCAACTTCATAACTAGCCCCCCTGAATCTCAATCATTTCAAAAACTAATTAGTGCATTAGATTCGTCTCATTTTGCTCCATTATTCTACCCTACAATTAAATTTTGCTCTAGAAAAAGGTTTTGAAATAATTTAATTTTAATTGGGAGGAGGGCAACTTCATAACTAGCCCCCTAAATCTCAATCATTTCAAAAAGTAATTAGTGCATTAGATTCATCTCATTTTGCTCCATCATACAACCCTACAATTAAATTTTGCTCTAGAAATAGGTTTTGAAATAATTTAATTTTTATTGCGGGGCCAACTTCATAACTAGCCCCCCTGAATCTTTCTCATTTCAAAACTATTTAGTGCATTAGATTCGTCTCATTTTGCTCTATTATACAACCGTTCAATTAAAATTTGCTCTAGAAATAGGTTTTGAAATAATTTAATTTTAAATGGGGGGAGGGCAACTTCATAACTAGAACCCGCAAATCTCACTCATTTCAAAAACTAATAAGTGCATTAGATTCGTCTCATTTTGCTCCATCATACAACCCTACAATTAAATTTTGCTCTACAATAGGTTTTGAAATAATTTAATTTTAATTGCGGGGGCCAACTTCATAACTAGCCCCCCTAAATCTCACTAATTTTAAAAACTAATTAGTGCATTAGATTCGTCTCATTTTGCTCCATCATACAACCCTATAATTAAATCTTGCTTTAGAAATAAGTTTTGAAGTAATTTAATATTAATTGGGGGGAGGGCAACTTCATAACTAGCCCCCCTAAATCTCAATCATTTCAAAAACTAATTAGTGCATTAGATTCGTCTGATTTTGCTCCATCATACAACCCTACAATAAAATTTTGCTCTAGAAATAGGTTTTGAAGTAATTTAATTTTAATTGCGGGGCCAACTTCATAACTAGCCCCCCTGAATCTCACTCATTTCAAATCTAATTAGTGCATTAGATTCGTCTAATTTTGCTCCATTATACAACCCTACAATTAAATTTTGCTCTAGAAATAGGTTTTGAAATAATTAAATTTTAATTGGGGGGAGGGCAACTTCATAACTAGAACCCGCAAATCTCACTCATTTCAAAAACTAATAAGTGCATTAGATTCGTCTCATTTTGCTTCATCATACAACCCTACAATTAAATTTTGCTCTACAATAGGTTTTGAAATAATTTAATTTTAATTGCGGGGGCCAACTTCATAACTAGCCCCCCTAAATCTCACTAATTTCAAAAACTAATTAGTGCATTAGATTCGTCTCATTTTGCTCCATCATACAACTCTACAATTAAATTTTGCTCTAGAAATAGGTTTTGAAATAATTTAATTTTAATTGCGGGGGCCAACTTCATAACTAGCCCCCCTGAATCTCAATCATTTCAAAAACTAATAAGTGCATTAGATTCGTCTCATTTTGCTCCATTATACAACCCTACAATTAAATTTTGCTCTAGAAAAAGGTTTTGAAATAATTTAATTTTAATTGGGAGGAGGGCAACTTCATAACTAGCCCCCCTGAATCTCAATCATTTCAAAAACTAATTAGTGCATTAGATTCGTCTCATTTTGCTCCATTATTCTACCCTACAATTAAATTTTGCTCTAGAAAAAGGTTTTGAAATAATTTAATTTTAATTGGGAGGAGGGCAACTTCATAACTAGCCCCCTAAATCTCAATCATTTCAAAAAGTAATTAGTGCATTAGATTCATCTCATTTTGCTCCATCATACAACCCTACAATTAAATTTTGCTCTAGAAATAGGTTTTGAAATAATTTAATTTTTATTGCGGGGCCAACTTCATAACTAGCCCCCCTGAATCTTTCTCATTTCAAAACTATTTAGTGCATTAGATTCGTCTCATTTTGCTCTATTATACAACCGTTCAATTAAAATTTGCTCTAGAAATAGGTTTTGAAATAATTTAATTTTAAATGGGGGGAGGGCAACTTCATAACTAGAACCCGCAAATCTCACTCATTTCAAAAACTAATAAGTGCATTAGATTCGTCTCATTTTGCTCCATCATACAACCCTACAATTAAATTTTGCTCTACAATAGGTTTTGAAATAATTTAATTTTAATTGCGGGGGCCAACTTCATAACTAGCCCCCCTAAATCTCACTAATTTTAAAAACTAATTAGTGCATTAGATTCGTCTCATTTTGCTCCATCATACAACCCTATAATTAAATCTTGCTTTAGAAATAAGTTTTGAAGTAATTTAATATTAATTGGGGGGAGGGCAACTTCATAACTAGCCCCCCTAAATCTCAATCATTTCAAAAACTAATTAGTGCATTAGATTCGTCTGATTTTGCTCCATCATACAACCCTACAATAAAATTTTGCTCTAGAAATAGGTTTTGAAGTAATTTAATTTTAATTGCGGGGCCAACTTCATAACTAGCCCCCCTGAATCTCACTCATTTCAAATCTAATTAGTGCATTAGATTCGTCTAATTTTGCTCCATTATACAACCCTACAATTAAATTTTGCTCTAGAAATAGGTTTTGAAATAATTAAATTTTAATTGGGGGGAGGGCAACTTCATAACTAGAACCCGCAAATCTCACTCATTTCAAAAACTAATAAGTGCATTAGATTCGTCTCATTTTGCTTCATCATACAACCCTACAATTAAATTTTGCTCTACAATAGGTTTTGAAATAATTTAATTTTAATTGCGGGGGCCAACTTCATAACTAGCCCCCCTAAATCTCACTAATTTCAAAAACTAATTAGTGCATTAGATTCGTCTCATTTTGCTCCATCATACAACTCTACAATTAAATTTTGCTCTAGAAATAGGTTTTGAAATAATTTAATTTTAATTGCGGGGGCCAACTTCATAACTAGCCCCCCTAAATCTCACCCATTTCAAAAACTAATTAGTGCATTAGATTCGTCTCATTTTGCTCCATTATACTACCCTACAATTTAATTTTGCTCTAGAAAATGGTTTTGAAATAATTTAATTTTAATTGCGGGGCCAACTTCATAACTAGCCCCCCGAATCTCAATCATTTCAAAAACTAATTAGTGCATTAGATTCGTCTCATTTTGCTCCATTATACAACCCTACAATTAAATTTTGCTCTAGAAATATGTTTTGAAATAATTTAATATAATTGGGGAGGGACTTCATAACTAGCCCCCTAAATCTCGCTCATTTCAAAAACCCGATCCGCCGAGGCAGCCAGTTTGCACGGTGGAGATAAGACCATTTGATCAAAGCTTACATCTCCCAGTGCCCGACTGCCCTTATGGGTTACAAGAGCCGGATCCCGACTCCCCGGTAAATCCACTATTTATTCCACACTCTTATCTATTTATGGCCAAATTTTGCTCTAGAAATAGGTTTTGAAATAATTTAATTTTAATTGTGGGGGCCAACTTCATAACTAGCCCCCCTAAATCTTACTCATTTCAAAAACTAATTAAACCATTAGATTCGTCTAATTTTGCTCCATTATACTACCCTACAATTAAATTTTGCTCTAGAAATAGGTTTTGAAATAATTTAATTTTAATTGGGGGGAGAGCAACTTCATAACTAGAACCCGTAAATCTCACTCATTTAAAAAACTTACAAGTGCATTAGATTCGTCTAATTTTGCTCCATTATACAACCCTACAATTAAATTTTGCTCTAGAAATAGGTTTTGAAATAATTTAATTTTAATTGGGGGGAGGGCAAATTCATAACTAGAACCCGTAAATCTCACTCATTTCAAAAACTAATAAGTGCATCAGATTCTCTCATTTTGCTCCATCATACAACCCTACAATTAAATTTTGCTCTACAATAGGTTTTGAAATAATTTAATTTTAATTGTGGGGGCCAAATTCATAACTAGAACCCGTAAATCTCACTCATTTCAAAAACTAATGAGTGCATTAGATTCGTCTAATTTTGCTCCATCATACAACCCTACAATTAAATTTTGCCCTAGAAATAGGTTTTGAAATAATTTAATTTTATTTGCGTGGGCCAACTTCATAACTAGCCCCCCTAAATCTCACCCATTTCAAAAACTAATTAGTGCATTAGATTCGTCTCATTTTGCTCCATTATTCTACCCTAAAATTAAATTTTGCTCTAGAAAAAGGTTTTGAAATAATTTAATTTTAATTGGGAGGAGGGCAACTTCATAACTAGCCCCCTAAATCTCAATCATTTCAAAAAGTAACTAGTGCATTAGCTTCATCTCATTTTGCTCCATCATACAACCCTACAATTAAATTTTGCTCTAGAAATAGGTTTTGAAATAATTTAATTTTAATTGCGGGGGCCAACTTCATAACTAGCCCCCTAAATATCACCCATTTCAAAAACTAATTAGTGCATTAGATTCGTCTCATTTTGCTTCATCATACAACCCTACAATTAAATTTTGCTCTAGAAATAGGTTTTGAAATAATTTAATTTTAATTGCGGGGCCAACTTCATAACTAGCCCCCCTGAATCTCAATCATTTCAAAAACTAATTAGTGCATTAGATTCGTCTCATTTTGCTCCATTATACAACCCTACAATTAAATTTTGCTCTAGAAATATGTTTTGAAATAATTTAATTTTAATTGGGAGGAGGGCAACTTCATAACTAGCCCCCTAAATCTCAATCATTTCAAAAAGTAATTAGTGCATTAGATTCATCTCATTTTGCTCCATCATACAACCCTACAATTAAATTTTGCTCTAGAAATAGGTTTTGAAATAATTTAATTTTAATTGCGGGGCCAACTTCAAAACTAGCCCCCCTGAATCTTACTCATTTCAAAACTATTTAGTGCATTAGATTCGTCTCATTTTGCTCCATTATACAACCGTACAATTAAAATTTGCTCTAGAAAAAGGTTTTGAAATAATTTAATTTTCAATGGGGGGAGGGCAACTTCATAACTAGAACCCGCAAATCTCACTCATTTCAAAAACTAATAAGTGCATTAGATTCGTCTCATTTTTCTCCATCATACAACCCTACAATTAAATTTTGCTCTACAATAGGTTTTGAAATAATTTAATTTTAATTGCGGGGGCCAACTTCATAACTAGCCCCCTAAATCTCACTAATTTTAAAAACTAATTAGTGCATTAGATTCGTCTCATTTTGCTCCATCATACAACCCTATAATTAAATCTTGCTTTAGAAAAAAGTTTTGAAGTAATTTAATTTTAATTGGGGGGAGAGCAACTTCATAACTAGAACCCGTAAATCTCACTCATTTAAAAAACTTACAAGTGCATTAGATTCGTCTAATTTTGCTCCAATATACAACCCTACAATTAAATTTTGCTCTAGAAATAGGTTTTGAAATAATTTAATTTTAATTGGGGGGAGGGCAAATTCATAACTAGCCCCCCTAAATCTCACTTATTTCAAAAACTAATTAGTGCATTAGATTCGTCTCATTTTGCTCCATCATACAACCCTACAATTAAATTTTGCTCTACAATAGGTTTTGAAATAATTTAATTTTAATTGCGGGGGCCAACTTCATAACTAGCCCCCCTAAATCTCACTAATTTTAAAAACTAATTAGTGCATTAGATTCGTCTCATTTTGCTCCATCATACAACCCTTTAATTAAATCTTGCTTTAGAAATAAGTTTTGAAGTAATTTAATTTTAATTGGGGGGAGGGCAACTTCATAACTAGCCCCCCTAAATCTCAATCATTTCAAAAACTAATTAGTGCATTAGATTCGTCTCATTTTGCTCCATCATACAACCCTACAATTAAATTTTGCCCTAGAAATAGGTTTTGAAATAATTTAATTTTAATTGTGTGGGCCAACTTCATAACTAGCCCCCCTAAATCTCACCCATTTCAAAAACTAATTAGTGCATTAGATTCGTCTCATTTTGCTCCATTATTCTACCCTACAATTAAATTTTGCTCTAGAAAAAGGTTTTGAAATAATTTAATTTTAATTGGGAGGAGGGCAACTTCATAACTAGCCCCCTAAATCTCAATCATTTCAAAAAGTAATTAGTGCATTAGATTCATCTCATTTTGCTCCATCATACAACCCTACAATTAAATTTTGCTCTAGAAATAGGTTTTGAAATAATTTAATTTTAATTGCGGGGCCAACTTCAAAACTATCCCCCCTGAATCTTACTCATTTCAAAACTATTTAGTGCATTAGATTCGTCTCATTTTGCTCCATTATACAACCGTACAATTAAAATTTGCTCTAGAAAAAGGTTTTGAAATAATTTAATTTTAAATGGGGGGAGGGCAACTTCATAACTAGAACCCGCAAATCTCACTCATTTCAAAAACTAATAAGTGCATTAGATTCGTCTCATTTTGCTCCATCATACAACCCTACAATTAAATTTTGCTCTACAATAGGTTTTGAAATAATTTAATTTTAATTGCGGGGGCCAACTTCATAACAAGCCCCCTAAATCTCACTAATTTTAAAAACTAATAAGTGCATTAGATTCGTCTCATTTTGCTCCATCATACAACCCTATAATTAAATCTTGCTTTAGAAATAAGTTTTGAAGTAATTTAATTTTAATTGGGGGGAGGGCAACTTCATAACTAGCCCCCCTAAATCTCAATCATTTCAAAAACTAATCAGTGCATTAGATTCGTCTCATTTTGCTCCATCATACAACCCTACAATTAAATTTTGCTCTAGAAATAGGTTTTGAAATAATTTAATTTTAATTGCGGGGGCCAACTTCATAACTAGCCCCCCTAAATCTCACCCATTTCAAAAACTAATTAGTGCATTAGATTCATCTCATTTTGCTCCATTATACTACCCTACAATTAAATTTTGCTCTAGAAAAAGGTTTTGAAATAATTTAATTTTAATTGAGGGGAGGGCAACTTCATAACTAGCCCCCCAAAATCTCAATCATTTCTAAAAGTAATTAGTGCATTAGATTCGTCTCATTTTGCTCCATCATACAACCCTACAATTAAATTTTGCTCTAGAAATAGGTTTTGAAATAATTTAATTTTAATTGGGGGGAGGGCAACTTCATAACTAGAACCCGCAAATCTCACTCATTTCAAAAACTAATAAGTGCATTAGCTTCGTCTCATTTTGCTCCATCTTACAACCCTACAATTAAATTTTGCTCTACAATAGGTTTTGAAATAATTTAATTTTAATTGCGGGGGCCAACTTCATAACTAGCCCCCCTGAATCTCAATCATTTCAAAAACTAATTAGTGCATTAGATTCGTCTCATTTTGCTCCATTATACAACCCTACAATTAAATTTTGCTCTAGAAATATGTTTTGAAATAATTTAATATAATTGGGGAGGGACTTCATAACTAGCCCCCTAAATCTCGCTCATTTCAAAAACCCGATCCGCCGAGGCGGCCAGTTTGCACGGTGGAGATAAGACCATTTGATCAAAGCTTACATCTCCCAGTGCCCGACTGCCCTTATGGGTTACAAGAGCCGGATCCCGACTCCCCGGTAAAGCCACTATTTATTCCACACTCTTATCTATTTATGGCCAAATTTTGCTCTAGAAATAGGTTTTGAAATAATTTAATTTTAATTGCGGGGGCCAACTTCATAACTAGCCCCCCTAAATCTTACTCATTTCAAACACTAATTAAACCATTAGATTCGTCTAATTTTGCTCCATTATACTACCCTACAAGTAAATTTTGCTCTAGAAATAGGTTTTGAAATAATTTAATTTTAATTAGGGGGAGAGCAACTTCATAACTAGAACCCGTAAATCTCACTCATTTAAAAAACTTACAAGTGCATTAGATTCGTCTAATTTTGCACCATTATACAACCCTACAATTAAATTTTGCTCTAGAAATAGGTTTTGAAATAATTTAATTTTAATTGGGGGGAGGGCAAATTCATAACTAGAACCCGTAAATCTCACTCATTTCAAAAACTAATAAGTGCATCAGATTCTCTCATTTTGCTCCATCATACAACCCTACAATTAAATTTTGCTCTACAATAGGTTTTGAAATAATTTAATTTTAATTGTGGGGGCCAAATTCATAACTAGAACCCGTAAATCTCACTCATTTCAAAAACTAATAAGTGCATTAGATTCTCTAATTTTGCTCCATCATACAACCCTACAATTAAATTTTGCTCTACAATAGGTTTTGAAATAATTTAATTTTAATTGCGGGGGCCAACTTCATAACTAGCCCCCTAAATCTCACTCATTTCAAAAACTAATTAGTGCATTAGATTCGTCTCATTTTGCTCCATCATACAACCCTACAATTAAATTTTGCCCTAGAAATAGGTTTTGAAATAATTTAATTTTAATTGTGTGGGCCAACTTCATAACTAGCCCCCCTAAATCTCACCCATTTCAAAAACTAATTAGTGCATTAGATTCGTCTCATTTTGCTCCATTATTCTACCCTACAATTAAATTTTGCTCTAGAAAAAGGTTTTGAAATAATTTAATTTTAATTGGGAGGAGGGCAACTTCATAACTAGCCCCCTAAATCTCAATCATTTCAAAAAGTAATTAGTGCATTAGATTCATCTCATTTTGCTCCATCATACAACCCTACAATTAAATTTTGCTCTAGAAATAGGTTTTGAAATAATTTAATTTTAATTGCGGGGCCAACTTCAAAACTATCCCCCCTGAATCTTACTCATTTCAAAACTATTTAGTGCATTAGATTCGTCTCATTTTGCTCCATTATACAACCGTACAATTAAAATTTGCTCTAGAAAAAGGTTTTGAAATAATTTAATTTTAAATGGGGGGAGGGCAACTTCATAACTAGAACCCGCAAATCTCACTCATTTCAAAAACTAATAAGTGCATTAGATTCGTCTCATTTTGCTCCATCATACAACCCTACAATTAAATTTTGCTCTACAATAGGTTTTGAAATAATTTAATTTTAATTGCGGGGGCCAACTTCATAACAAGCCCCCTAAATCTCACTAATTTTAAAAACTAATAAGTGCATTAGATTCGTCTCATTTTGCTCCATCATACAACCCTATAATTAAATCTTGCTTTAGAAATAAGTTTTGAAGTAATTTAATTTTAATTGGGGGGAGGGCAACTTCATAACTAGCCCCCCTAAATCTCAATCATTTCAAAAACTAATCAGTGCATTAGATTCGTCTCATTTTGCTCCATCATACAACCCTACAATTAAATTTTGCTCTAGAAATAGGTTTTGAAATAATTTAATTTTAATTGCGGGGGCCAACTTCATAACTAGCCCCCCTAAATCTCACCCATTTCAAAAACTAATTAGTGCATTAGATTCATCTCATTTTGCTCCATTATACTACCCTACAATTAAATTTTGCTCTAGAAAAAGGTTTTGAAATAATTTAATTTTAATTGAGGGGAGGGCAACTTCATAACTAGCCCCCCAAAATCTCAATCATTTCTAAAAGTAATTAGTGCATTAGATTCGTCTCATTTTGCTCCATCATACAACCCTACAATTAAATTTTGCTCTAGAAATAGGTTTTGAAATAATTTAATTTTAATTGGGGGGAGGGCAACTTCATAACTAGAACCCGCAAATCTCACTCATTTCAAAAACTAATAAGTGCATTAGCTTCGTCTCATTTTGCTCCATCTTACAACCCTACAATTAAATTTTGCTCTACAATAGGTTTTGAAATAATTTAATTTTAATTGCGGGGGCCAACTTCATAACTAGCCCCCCTGAATCTCAATCATTTCAAAAACTAATTAGTGCATTAGATTCGTCTCATTTTGCTCCATTATACAACCCTACAATTAAATTTTGCTCTAGAAATATGTTTTGAAATAATTTAATATAATTGGGGAGGGACTTCATAACTAGCCCCCTAAATCTCGCTCATTTCAAAAACCCGATCCGCCGAGGCGGCCAGTTTGCACGGTGGAGATAAGACCATTTGATCAAAGCTTACATCTCCCAGTGCCCGACTGCCCTTATGGGTTACAAGAGCCGGATCCCGACTCCCCGGTAAAGCCACTATTTATTCCACACTCTTATCTATTTATGGCCAAATTTTGCTCTAGAAATAGGTTTTGAAATAATTTAATTTTAATTGCGGGGGCCAACTTCATAACTAGCCCCCCTAAATCTTACTCATTTCAAACACTAATTAAACCATTAGATTCGTCTAATTTTGCTCCATTATACTACCCTACAAGTAAATTTTGCTCTAGAAATAGGTTTTGAAATAATTTAATTTTAATTAGGGGGAGAGCAACTTCATAACTAGAACCCGTAAATCTCACTCATTTAAAAAACTTACAAGTGCATTAGATTCGTCTAATTTTGCACCATTATACAACCCTACAATTAAATTTTGCTCTAGAAATAGGTTTTGAAATAATTTAATTTTAATTGGGGGGAGGGCAAATTCATAACTAGAACCCGTAAATCTCACTCATTTCAAAAACTAATAAGTGCATCAGATTCTCTCATTTTGCTCCATCATACAACCCTACAATTAAATTTTGCTCTACAATAGGTTTTGAAATAATTTAATTTTAATTGTGGGGGCCAAATTCATAACTAGAACCCGTAAATCTCACTCATTTCAAAAACTAATAAGTGCATTAGATTCTCTAATTTTGCTCCATCATACAACCCTACAATTAAATTTTGCTCTACAATAGGTTTTGAAATAATTTAATTTTAATTGCGGGGGCCAACTTCATAACTAGCCCCCTAAATCTCACTCATTTCAAAAACTAATTAGTGCATTAGATTCGTCTAATTTTGCTCCATCATACAACCCTACAATTAAATTTTGCCCTAGAAATAGGTATTGAAATAATTTAATTTTAATTGCGTGGGCCAACTTCATAACTAGCCCCCCTAAATCTCACCCATTTCAAAAACTAATTAGTGCATTAGATTCGTCTCATTTTGCTCCATTATTCTACCCTACAATTAAATTTTGCTCTAGAAAAAGGTTTTGAAATAATTTAATTTTAATTGGGAGGGGGGCAACTTCATAACTAGCCCCCTAAATCTCAATCATTTCAAAAAGTAACTAGTGCATTAGATTCATCTCATTTTGCTCCATCATACAACCCTACAATTAAATTTTGCTCTAGAAATAGGTTTTGAAATAATTTAATTTTAATTGCGGGGCCAACTTCAAAACTAGCCCCCCTGAATCTTACTCATTTCAAAACTATTTAGTGCATTAGATTCGTCTCATTTTGCTCCATTATACAACCGTACAATTAAAATTTGCTCTAGAAAAAGGTTTTGAAATAATTTAATTTAAAATGGGGGGAGGGCAACTTCATAACTAGAACCCGCAAATCTTACTCATTTTAAAAACTAATAAGTGCATTAGATTCGTCTCATTTTGCTTCATCATACAACCCTACAATTAAATTTTGCTCTACAATAGGTTTTGAAATAATTTAATTTTAATTGCGGGGGCCAACTTCATAACTAGCCCCCCTAAATCTCACTAATTTCAAAAACTAATTAGTGCATTAGATTCGTCTCATTTTGCTCCATCATACAACCCTACAATTAAATTTTACTCTAGAAATAGGTTTTGAAATAATTTAATTTTAATTGCGGGGGCCAACTTCATAACTAGCCCCCTAAATCTCAATCATTTCAAAAACTAATTAGTGCATTAGATTCGTCTCATTTTGCTTCATCATACAACCCTACAATTAAATTTTGCTCTAGAAATAGGTTTTGAAATAATTTAATTTTAATTGCAGGGGCCAACTTCATAACTAGCCCCTCTAAATCTCACCCATTTCAAAAACTAATTAGTGCATTAGATTCGTCTCATTTTGCTCCATTATACTACCCTACAATTAAATTTTGCTCTAGAAAATGGTTTTGAAATAATTTAATTTTAATTGCGGGGCCAACTTCATAACTAGCCCCCCTGAATCTCAATCATTTCAAAAACTAATTAGTGCATTAGATTCGTCTCATTTTGCTCCATTATACAACCCTACAATTAAATTTTGCTCTAGAAATATGTTTTGAAATAATTTAATATAATTGGGGAAGGACTTCATAACTAGCCCCCTAAATCTCGCTCATTTCAAAAACCCGATCCGCCGAGGCGGCCAGTTTGCACGGTGGAGATAAGACCATTTGATCAAAGCTTACATCTCCCAGTGCCTGACTGCCCTTATGGGTTACAAGAGCCGGATCCCGACTCCCCGGTAAAGCCACTATTTATTCCACACTCTTATCTATTTATGGCCAAATTTTGCTCTAGAAATAGGTTTTGAAATAATTTAATTTTAATTGCGGGGGCCAACTTCATAACTAGCCCCCCTAAATCTTACTCATTTCAAAAACTAATTAAACCATTAGATTCGTCTAATTTTGCTCCATTATACTACCCTACAATTAAATTTTGCTCTAGAAATAGGTTTTGAAATAATTTAATTTTAATTGGGGGAGAGCAACTTCATAACTAGAACCCGTAAATCTCACTCATTTAAAAAACTTACAAGTGCATTAGATTCGTCTAATTTTGCTCCATTATGCAACCCTACAATTAAATTTTGCTCTAGAAATAGGTTTTGAAATAATTTAATTTTAATTGGGGGGAGGGCAAATTCATAACTAGCCCCCCTAAATCTCACTTATTTCAAAAACTAATTAGTGCATTAGATTCGTCTCATTTTGCTCCATCATACAACCCTACAATTAAATTTTGCTCTACAATAGGTTTTGAAATAATTTAATTTTAATTGCGGGGGCCAACTTCATAACTAGCCCCCTAAATCTCACTAATTTTAAAAACTAATTAGTGCATTAGATTCGTCTCATTATGCTCCATTATACTACCCTACAATTAAATTTTGCTCTAGAAAATGGTTTTGAAATAATTTAATTTTAATTGCGGGGCCAACTTCATAACTAGCCCCCCTGAATCTCAATCATTTCAAAAACTAATTAGTGCATTAGATTCGTCTCATTTTGCTCCATTATACAACCCTACAATTAAATTTTGCTCTAGAAATATGTTTTGAAATAATTTAATATAATTGGGGAGGGACTTCATAACTAGCCCCCTAAATCTCGCTCATTTCAAAAACCCGATCCGCCGAGGCGGCCAGTTTGCACGGTGGAGATAAGACCATTTGATCAAAGCTTACATCTCCCAGTGCCCGACTGCCCTTATGGGTTACAAGAGCCGGATCCCGACTCCCCGGTAAAGCCACTATTTATTCCACACTCTTATCTATTTATGGCCAAATTTTGCTCTAGAAATAGGTTTTGAAATAATTTAATTTTAATTGCGGGGGCCAACTTCATAACTAGCCCCCCTAAATCTTACTCATTTCAAAAACTAATTAAACCATTAGATTCGTCTAATTTTGCTCCATTATACTACCCTACAATTAAATTTTGCTCTAGAAATAGGTTTTGAAATAATTTAATTTTAATTGGGGGAGAGCAACTTCATAACTAGAACCCGTAAATCTCACTCATTTAAAAAACTTACAAGTGCATTAGATTCGTCTAATTTTGCTCCATTATGCAACCCTACAATTAAATTTTGCTCTAGAAATAGGTTTTGAAATAATTTAATTTTAATTGGGGGGAGGGCAAATTCATAACTAGCCCCCCTAAATCTCACTTATTTCAAAAACTAATTAGTGCATTAGATTCGTCTCATTTTGCTCCATCATACAACCCTACAATTAAATTTTGCTCTACAATAGGTTTTGAAATAATTTAATTTTAATTGCGGGGGCCAACTTCATAACTAGCCCCCTAAATCTCACTAATTTTAAAAACTAATTAGTGCATTAGATTCGTCTCATTATGCTCCATCATACAACCCTATAATTAAATCTTGCTTTAGAAATAATTTTGAATTAATTTAATTTTAATTGGGGGGAGGGCAACTTCATAACTAGCCCCCCTAAATCTCAATCATTTCAAAAACTAATTAGTGCATTAGATTCGTCTCATTTTGCTCCATCATACAACCCTAGAATTAAATTTTGCCCTAGAAATAGGTTTTGAAATAATTTAATTTTAATTGCGTGGGCCAACTTCATAACTAGCCCCCCTAAATCTCACCCATTTCAAAAACTAATTAGTGCATTAGATTCGTCTCATTTTGCTCCATTATTCTACCCTACAATTAAATTTTGCTCTAGAAAAAGGTTTTGAAATAATTTAATTTTAATTGGGAGGAGGGCAACTTCATAACTAGCCCCCTAAATCTCAATCATTTCAAAAAGTAATTAGTGCATTAGATTCATCTCATTTTGCTCCATCATACAACCCTACAATTAAATTTTGCTCTAGAAATAGGTTTTGAAATAATTTAATTTTAATTGCGGGGCCAACTTCAAAACTAGCCCCCCTGAATCTTACTCATTTCAAAACTATTTAGTGCATTAGATTCGTCTCATTTTGCTCCATTATACAACCGTACAATTAAAATTTGCTCTAGAAAAAGGTTTTGAAATAATTTAATTTTAAATGGGGGGAGGGCAACTTCATAACTAGAACCCGCAAATCTCACTCATTTCAAAAACTAATAAGTGCATTAGATTCGTCTCATTTTGCTCCATCATACAACCCTACAATTAAATTTTGCTCTACAATAGGTTTTGAAATAATTTAATTTTAATTGCGGGGGCCAACTTCATAACTAGCCCCCCTAAATCTCACTAATTTTAAAAACTAATTAGTGCATTAGATTCGTCTCATTTTGCTCCATCATACAACCCTATAATTAAATCTTGCTTTAGAAATAAGTTTTGAAGTAATTTAATTTTAATTGGGGGGAGGGCAACTTCATAACTAGCCCCCCTAAATCTCAATCATTTCAAAAACTAATTAGTGCATTAGATTCGTCTCATTTTGCTCCATCATACAACCCTACAATTAAATTTTGCCCTAGAAATAGGTTTTGAAATAATTTAATTTTAATTGCGTGGGCCAACTTCATAACTAGCCCCCCTAAATCTCACCCATTTCAAAAACTAATTAGTGCATTAGATTCGTCTCATTTTGCTCCATTATTCTACCCTACAATTAAATTTTGCTCTAGAAAAAGGTTTTGAAATAATTTAATTTTAATTGGGAGGAGGGCAACTTCATAACTAGCCCCCTAAATCTCAATCATTTCAAAAAGTAATTAGTGCATTAGATTCATCTCATTTTGCTCCATCATACAACCCTACAATTAAATTTTGCTCTAGAAATAGGTTTTGAAATAATTTAATTTTAATTGCGGGGCCAACTTCAAAACTAGCCCCCCTGAATCTTACTCATTTCAAAACTATTTAGTGCATTAGATTCGTCTCATTTTGCTCCATTATACAACCGTACAATTAAAATTTGCTCTAGAAAAAGGTTTTGAAATAATTTAATTTTAAATGGGGGGAGGGCAACTTCATAACTAGAACCCGCAAATCTCACTCATTTCAAAAACTAATAAGTGCATTAGATTCGTCTCATTTTGCTCCATCATACAACCCTACAATTAAATTTTGCTCTACAATAGGTTTTGAAATAATTTAATTTTAATTGCGGGGGCCAACTTCATAACTAGCCCCCCTAAATCTCACTAATTTTAAAAACTATTTAGTGCATTAGATTCGTCTCATTTTGCTCCATCATACAACCCTATAATTAAATCTTGCTTTAGAAATAAGTTTTGAAGTAATTTAATTTTAATTGGGGGGAGGGCAACTTCATAACTAGCCCCCCTAAATCTCAATCATTTCAAAAACTAATTAGTGCATTAGATTCGTCTCATTTTGCTCCATCATACAACCCTACAATTAAATTTTGCCCTAGAAATAGGTTTTGAAATAATTTAATTTTAATTGCGTGGGCCAACTTCATAACTAGCCCCCCTAAATCTCACCCATTTCAAAAACTAATTAGTGCATTAGATTCGTCTCATTTTGCTCCATTATTCTACCCTACAATTAAATTTTGCTCTAGAAAAAGGTTTTGAAATAATTTAATTTTAATTGGGAGGAGGGCAACTTCATAACTAGCCCCCTAAATCTCAATCATTTCAAAAAGTAATTAGTGCATTAGATTCATCTCATTTTGCTCCATCATACAACCCTACAATTAAATTTTGCTCTAGAAATAGGTTTTGAAATAATTTAATTTTAATTGCGGGGCCAACTTCAAAACTAGCCCCCCTGAATCTTACTCATTTCAAAACTATTTAGTGCATTAGATTCGTCTCATTTTGCTCCATTATACAACCGTACAATTAAAATTTGCTCTAGAAAAAGGTTTTGAAATAATTTAATTTTAAATGGGGGGAGGGCAACTTCATAACTAGAACCCGCAAATCTCACTCATTTCAAAAACTAATAAGTGCATTAGATTCGTCTCATTTTGCTCCATCATACAACCCTACAATTAAATTTTGCTCTACAATAGGTTTTGAAATAATTTAATTTTAATTGCGGGGGCCAACTTCATAACTAGCCCCCCTAAATCTCACTAATTTTAAAAACTAATTAGTGCATTAGATTCGTCTCATTTTGCTCCATCATACAACCCTATAATTAAATCTTGCTTTAGAAATAAGTTTTGAAGTAATTTAATTTTAATTGGGGGGAGGGCAACTTCATAACTAGCCCCCCTAAATCTCAATCATTTCAAAAACTAATTAGTGCATTAGATTCGTCTCATTTTGCTCCATCATACAACCCTACAATTAAATTTTGCCCTAGAAATAGGTTTTGAAATAATTTAATTTTAATTGCGTGGGCCAACTTCATAACTAGCCCCCCTAAATCTCACCCATTTCAAAAACTAATTAGTGCATTAGATTCGTCTCATTTTGCTCCATTATTCTACCCTACAATTAAATTTTGCTCTAGAAAAAGGTTTTGAAATAATTTAATTTTAATTGGGAGGAGGGCAACTTCATAACTAGCCCCCTAAATCTCAATCATTTCAAAAAGTAATTAGTGCATTAGATTCATCTCATTTTGCTCCATCATACAACCCTACAATTAAATTTTGCTCTAGAAATAGGTTTTGAAATAATTTAATTTTAATTGCGGGGCCAACTTCAAAACTAGCCCCCCTGAATCTTACTCATTTCAAAACTATTTAGTGCATTAGATTCGTCTCATTTTGCTCCATTATACAACCGTACAATTAAAATTTGCTCTAGAAAAAGGTTTTGAAATAATTTAATTTTAAATGGGGGGAGGGCAACTTCATAACTAGAACCCGCAAATCTCACTCATTTCAAAAACTAATAAGTGCATTAGATTCGTCTCATTTTGCTCCATCATACAACCCTACAATTAAATTTTGCTCTACAATAGGTTTTGAAATAATTTAATTTTAATTGCGGGGGCCAACTTCATAACTAGCCCCCCTAAATCTCACTAATTTTAAAAACTATTTAGTGCATTAGATTCGTCTCATTTTGCTCCATCATACAACCCTATAATTAAATCTTGCTTTAGAAATAAGTTTTGAAGTAATTTAATTTTAATTGGGGGGAGGGCAACTTCATAACTAGCCCCCCTAAATCTCAATCATTTCAAAAACTAATTAGTGCATTAGATTCGTCTCATTTTGCTCCATCATACAACCCTACAATTAAATTTTGCCCTAGAAATAGGTTTTGAAATAATTTAATTTTAATTGCGTGGGCCAACTTCATAACTAGCCCCCCTAAATCTCACCCATTTCAAAAACTAATTAGTGCATTAGATTCGTCTCATTTTGCTCCATTATTCTACCCTACAATTAAATTTTGCTCTAGAAAAAGGTTTTGAAATAATTTAATTTTAATTGGGAGGAGGGCAACTTCATAACTAGCCCCCTAAATCTCAATCATTTCAAAAAGTAATTAGTGCATTAGATTCATCTCATTTTGCTCCATCATACAACCCTACAATTAAATTTTGCTCTAGAAATAGGTTTTGAAATAATTTAATTTTAATTGCGGGGCCAACTTCAAAACTAGCCCCCCTGAATCTTACTCATTTCAAAACTATTAAGTGCATTAGATTCGTCTCATTTTGCTCCATTATACAACCGTACAATTAAAATTTGCTCTAGAAAAAGGTTTTGAAATAATTTAATTTTAAATGGGGGGAGGGCAACTTCATAACTAGAACCCGCAAATCTCACTCATTTCAAAAACTAATAAGTGCATTAAATTCGTCTCATTTTGCTCCATCATACAACCCTACAATTAAATTTTGCTCTACAATAGGTTTTGAAATAATTTAATTTTAATTGCGGTGGCCAACTTCATAACTAGCCCCCTAAATCTCACTAATTTTAAAAACTAATTAGTGCATTAGATTCGTCTCATTTTGCTCCATCATACAACCCTATAATTAAATCTTGCTTTAGAAATAAGTTTTGAAGTAATTTAATTTTAATTGGGGGGAGGGCAACTTCATAACTAGCCCCCCTAAATCTCAATCATTTCAAAAACTAATTAGTGCATTAGATTCGTCTCATTTTGCTCCATCATACAACCCTACAATTAAATTTTGCTCTAGAAATAGGTTTTGAAATAATTTAATTTTAATTGCGGGGGCCAACTTCATAACTAGCCCCCCTAAATCTCACCCATTTCAAAAACTAATTAGTGCATTAGATTCATCTCATTTTGCTCCATTATACTACCCTACAATTAAATTTTGCTCTAGAAAAAGGTTTTGAAATAATTTAATTTTAATTGGGGGGAGGGCAACTTCATAACTAGCCCCCCTAAATCTCAATCATTTCTAAAAGTAATAAGTGCATTAGATTCGTCTCATTTTGCTCCATCATACAACCCTACAATTAAATTTTGCTCTAGAAATAGGTTTTGAAATAATTTAATTTTAATTGGGGGGAGGGCAACTTAATAACTAGAACCCGCAAATCTCACTCATTTCAAAAACTAATAAGTGCATTAGCTTCGTCTCATTTTGCTCCATCATACAACCCTACAATTAAATTTTGCTCTACAATAGGTTTTGAAATAATTTAATTTTAATTGCGGGGGCCAACTTCATAACTAGCCCCCCTAAATCTCACTAATTTCAAAAACTAATTAGTGCATTAGATTCGTCTCATTTTGCTCCATTATACTACCCTACAATTAAATTTTGCTCTAGAAAAAGGTTTTGAAATAATTTAATTTTAATTGGGGGGAGGGCAACTTCATAACTAGCCCCCCTAAATCTCAATCATTTCAAAAAGTAATAAGTGCATTAGATTCGTCTCATTTTGCTCCATCATACAACCCTATAATTAAATTTTGCTCTAGAAATAAGTTTTGAAATAATTTAATTTTAATTGCGGGGCCAACTTCATAACTAGCCCCCTGAATCTCAATCATTTCAAAAACTAATTAGTGCATTAGATTCGTCTCATTTTGCTCCATTATACAACCCTACAATTAAATTTTGCTCTAGAAAAAGGTTTTGAAATAATTTAATTTTAATTGGGAGGAGGGCAACTTCATAACTAGCCCCCTAAATCTCAATCATTTCAAAAAGTAATTAGTGCATTAGATTCATCTCATTTTGCTCCATCATACAACCCTACAATTAAATTTTGCTCTAGAAATAGGTTTTGAAGTAATTTAATTTTAATTGCTGGGCCAACTTCATAACTAGCCCCCCTGAATCTCACTCATTTCAAATCTAATTAGTGCATTAGATTCGTCTCATTTTGCTCCATTATACAACCCTACAATTAAATTTTGCTCTAGAAATAGGTTTTGAAATAATTAAATTTTAATTGGGGGGAGGGCAACTTCATAACTAGAACCCGCAAATCTCACTCATTTCAAAAACTAATAAGTGCATTAGATTCGTCTCATTTTGCTTCATCATACAACCCTACAATTAAATTTTGCTCTACAATAGGTTTTGAAATAATTTAATTTTAATTGCGGGGGCCAACTTCATAACTAGCCCCCCTAAATCTCACCCATTTCAAAAACTAATAAGTGCATTAGATTCGTCTCATTTTGCTCCATTATACTACCCTACAATTAAGTTTTGCTCTAGAAAAAGGTTTTGAAATAATTTAATTTTAATTGGGGGGAGGGCAACTTCAAAACTAGACCCCCTGAATCTTTCTCATTTCAAAACTATTTAGTGCATTAGATTCGTCTCATTTTGCTCCATTATACAACCGTACAATTAAAATTTGCTCTAGAAAAAGGTTTTGAAATAATTTAATTTTAAATGGGGGGAGGGCAACTTCATAACTAGAACCCGCAAATCTCACTCATTTCAAAAACTAATAAGTGCATTAGATTCGTCTCATTTTGCTCCATCATACAACCCTACAATTAAATTTTGCTCTACAATAGGTTTTGAAATAATTTAATTTTAATTGCGGGGGCCAACTTCATAACTAGCCCCCCTAAATCTCACTAATTTTAAAAACTAATTAGTGCATTAGATTCGTCTCATTTTGCTCCATCATACAACCCTATAATTAAATCTTGCTTTAGAAATAAGTTTTGAAGTAATTTAATTTTAATTGGGGGGAGGGCAACTTCATAACTAGCCCCCCTAAATCTCAATCATTTCAAAAACTAATTAGTGCATTAGATTCGTCTCATTTTGCTCCATCATACAACCCTACAATTAAATTTTGCTCTAGAAATAGGTTTTGAAATAATTTAATTTTAATTGCGGGGGCCAACTTCATAACTAGCCCCCCTAAATCTCACTCATTTTTAAAACTAATTAGTGCATTAGATTCATCTCATTTTGCTCCATTATACTACCCTACAATTAAATTTTGCTTTAGAAAAAGGTTTTGAAATAATTTAATTTTAATTGGGGGGAGGGCAACTTCATAACTAGCCCCTCTAAATCTCAATCATTTCTAAAAGTAATTAGTGCATTAGATTCGCCTCATTTTGCTCCATCATACAACCCTACAATTAAATTTTGCTCTAGAAATAGGTTTTGAAATAATTTAATTTTAATTGGGGGGAGGGCAACTTCATAACTAGAACCCGCAAATCTCACTCATTTCAAAAACTAATAAGTGCATTAGATTCGTCTCATTTTGCTCCATCATACAACCCTACAATTAAATTTTGCTCTACAATAGGTTTTGAAATAATTTAATTTTAATTGTGGGGGCCAACTTCATAACTAGCCCCCCTAAATCTCACTAATTTCAAAAACTAATTAGTGCATTAGATTCATCTCATTTTGCTCCATTATACTACCCTACAATTAAATTTTGCTCTAGAAAAAGGTTTTGAAATAATTTAATTTTAATTGGGGGGAGGGAAACTTCATAACTAGCCCCCCTAAATCTCAATCATTTCTAAAAGTAATTAGTGCATTAGATTCGTCTCATTTTGCTCCATCATACAACCCTATAATTAAATTTTGCTCTAGAAATAAGTTTTGAAATAATTTAATTTTAATTGCGGGGCCAACTTCATAACTAGCCCCCTGAATCTCAATCATTTCAAAAACTAATTAGTGCATTAGATTCGTCAAATTTTGCTCCATTATACAACCCTACAATTAAATTTTGCTCTAGAAAAAGGTTTTGAAATAATTTAATTTTAATTGGGAGGAGGGCAACTTCATAACTAGCCCCCTAAATCTCAATCATTTCAAAAAGTAATTAGTACATTAGATTCATCTCATTTTGCTCCATCATACAACCCTACAATTAAATTTTGCTCTAGAAATAGGTTTTGAAGTAATTTAATTTTAATTGCTGGGCCAACTTCATAACTAGCCCCCCTGAATCTCACTCATTTCAAATCTAATTAGTGAATTAGATTCGTCTCATTTTGCTCCATTATACAACCCTACAATTAAATTTTGCTCTAGAAAAAGGTTTTGAAATAATTTAATTTTAATTGGGAGGAGGGCAACTTCATAACTAGCCCCCTAAATCTCAATCATTTCAAAAAGTAATTAGTGCATTAGATTCATCTCATTTTGCTCCATCATACAACCCTACAATTAAATTTTGCTCTAGAAATAGGTTTTGAAATAATTTAATTTTAATTGCGGGGGCCAACTTCATAACTAGCCCCCTAAATATCACCCATTTCAAAAACTAATTAGTGCATTAGATTCGTCTCATTTTGCTCCATTATACTACCCTACAATTAAATTTTGCTCTAGAAAAAGGTTTTGAAATAATTTAATTTTAATTGGGGGGAGGGCAACTTCATAACTAGCCCCCCTAAATCTCAATCATTTCAAAAAAGTAATAATTGCATTAGATTCGTCTCATTTTGCTTCATCATACAACCCTATAATTAAATTTTGCTCTAGAAATAAGTTTTGAAATAATTTAATTTTAATTGCGGGGCCAACTTCATAACTAGCCCCCCTGAATCTCAATCATTTCAAAAACTAATTAGTGCATTAGATTCGTCTCATTTTGCTCCATTATACAACCTTACAATTAAATTTTGCTCTAGAAAAAGGTTTTCAAATAATTTAATTTTAATTGGGAGGAGGGCAAATTCATAACTAGCCCCCTAAATCTCAATCATTTCAAAAAGTAATTAGTGCATTAGATTCATCTCATTTTGCTCCATCATACAACCCTACAATTAAATTTTGCTCTAGAAATAGGTTTTGAAGTAATTTAATTTTAATTGCGGGGCCAACTTCATAACTAGCCCCCCTGAATCTCACTCATTTCAAATCTAATTAGTGCATTAGATTCGTCTCATTTTGCTCCATTATACAACCCTACAATTAAATTTTGCTCTAGAAATAGGTTTTGAAATAATTAAATTTTAATTGGGGGGAGGGCAACTTCATAACTAGAACCCGCAAATCTCACTCATTTCAAAAACTAATAAGTGCATTAGATTCGTCTCATTTTGCTTCATCATACAACCCTACAATTAAATTTTGCTCTACAATAGGTTTTGAAATAATTTAATTTTAATTGCGGGGGCCAACTTCATAACTAGCCCCCCTAAATCTCACCCATTTCAAAAACTAATAAGTGCATTAGATTAGTCTCATTTTGCTCCATTATACTACCCTGCAATTAAGTTTTGCTCTAGAAAAAGGTTTTGAAATAATTTAATTTTAATTGGGGGGAGGGCAACTTCAGAACTAGCACCCCTAAATCTCAATCATTTCAAAAAGTAATTAGTGCATTAGATTCGTCTCATTTTGCTCCATTATACAACCGTACAATTAAAATTTGCTCTAGAAATAGGTTTTGAAATAATTTAATTTTAAATGGGGGGAGGGCAACTTCATAACTAGAACCCGCAAATCTCACTCATTTCAAAAACTAATAAGTGCATTAGATTCGTCTCATTTTGCTCCATCATACAACCCTACAATTAAATTTTGCTCTACAATAGGTTTTGAAATAATTTAATTTTAATTGCGGGGGCCAACTTCATAACTAGCCTCCCTAAATCTCACTAATTTTTAAAACTAATTAGTGCATTAGATTCGTCTCATTTTGCTCCATCATACAACCCTATAATTAAATCTTGCTTTAGAAATAAGTTTTGAAGTAATTTAATTTTAATTAGGGGGAGGGCAACTTCATAACTAGCCCCCCTAAATCTCATTCATTTCAAAAACTAATTAGTGCATTAGATTCGTCTCATTTTGCTCCATCATACAACCCTACAATTAAATTTTGCTCTAGAAATAGGTTTTGAAATAATTTAATTTTAATTGCGGGGGCCAAATTCATAACTAGCCCCCCTAAATCTCACCCATTTCAAAAACTAATTAGTGCATTAGATTCATCTCATTTTGCTCCATTATACTACCCTACAATTAAATTTGCTCTAGAAAAAGGTTTTGAAATAATTTAATTTTAATTGGGGGGAGGGCAACTTCATAACTAGCCCCCCTAAATCTCAATCATTTCAAAAAGTAATAAGTGCATTAGATTCGTCTCATTTTGCTCCATCATACAACCCTATAATTAAATTTTGCTCTAGAAATAAGTTTTGAAATAATTTAATTTTAATTGCGGGGCCAATTTCATAACTAGCCCCCTGAATCTCAATCATTTCAAAAACTAATTAGTGCATTAGATTCGTCTCATTTTGCTCCATTATACAACCCTACAATTAAATTTTGCTCTAGAAAAAGGTTTTGAAATAATTTAATTTTAATTGTGAGGAGGGCAACTTCATAACTAGCCCCCTAAATCTCAATCATTTCAAAAAGTAATTAGTACATTAGATTCATCTCATTTTGCTCCATCATACAACCCTACAATTAAATTTTGCTCTAGAAATAGGTTTTGAAGTAATTTAATTTTAATTGCTGGGCCAACTTCATAACAAGCCCCCCTGAATCTCACTCATTTCAAATCTATATAGTGCATTAGATTCGTCTCATTTTGCTCCATTATACAACCCTACAATTAAATTTTGCTCTAGAAAAAGGTTTTGAAATAATTTAATTTTAATTGGGAGGAGGGCAACTTCATAACTAGCCCCCTAAATCTCAATCATTTCAAAAAGTAATTAGTGCATTAGATTCATCTCATTTTGCTCCATCATACAACCCTACAATTAAATTTTGCTCTAGAAATAGGTTTTGAAATAATTTAATTTTAATTGCGGGGGCCAACTTCATAACTAGCCCCCTAAATATCACCCATTTCAAAAACTAATTAGTGCATTAGATTCGTCTCATTTTGCTCCATTATACTACCCTACAATTAAATTTTGCTCTAGAAAAAGGTTTTGAAATAATTTAATTTTAATTGGGGGGAGGGCAACTTCATAACTAGCCCCCCTAAATCTCAATCATTTCAAAAAGTAATAAGTGCATTAGATTCGTCTCATTTTGCTTCATCATACAACCCTATAATTAAATTTTGCTCTAGAAATAAGTTTTGAAATAATTTAATTTTAATTGCGGGGCCAACTTCATAACTAGCCCCCCTGAATCTCAATCATTTCAAAAACTAATTAGTGCATTAGATTCGTCTCATTTTGCTCCATTATACAACCTTACAATTAAATTTTGCTCTAGAAAAAGGTTTTGAAATAATTTAATTTTAATTGGGAGGAGGGCAAATTCATAACTAGCCCCCTAAATCTCAATCATTTCAAAAAGTAATTAGTGCATTAGATTCATCTCATTTTGCTCCATCATACAACCCTACAATTAAATTTTGCTCTAGAAATAGGTTTTGAAGTAATTTAATTTTAATTGCGGGGCCAACTTCATAACTAGCCCCCCTGAATCTAACTCATTTCAAATCTAATTAGTGCATTAGATTCGTCTCATTTTGCTCCATTATAAAACCCTACAATTAAATTTTGCTCTAGAAATAGGTTTTGAAATAATTAAATTTTAATTGGGGGGAGGGCAACTTCATAACTAGAACCCGCAAATCTCACTCATTTCAAAAACTAATAAGTGCATTAGATTCGTCTCATTTTGCTTCATCATACAACCCTACAATTAAATTTTGCTCTACAATAGGTTTTGAAATAATTTAATTTTAATTGCGGGGGCCAACTTCATAAATAGCCCCCCTAAATCTCACCCATTTCAAAAACTAATAAGTGCATTAGATTCGTCTCATTTTGCTCCATTATACTACCCTGCAATTAAGTTTTGCTCTAGAAAAAGGTTTTGAAATAATTTAATTTTAATTGGGGGGAGGGCAACTTCAGAAATAGCACCCCTAAATCTCAATCATTTCAAAAAGTAATTAGTGCATTAGATTCGTCTCATTTTGCTCCATTATACAACCGTTCAATTAAAATTTGCTCTAGAAATAGGTTTTGAAATAATTTAATTTTAAATGGGGGGAGGGCAACTTCATAACTAGAACCCGCAAATCTCACTCATTTCAAAAACTAATAAGTGCATTAGATTCGTCTCATTTTGCTCCATCATACAACCCTACAATTAAATTTTGCTCTACAATAGGTTTTGAAATAATTTAATTTTAATTGCGGGGGCCAACTTCATAACTAGCCTCCCTAAATCTCACTAATTTCAAAACCCGATCCGCCGAGGCAGCCAGTTTGCACGGTGGAGATAACACCATTTGATCAAAGCTTACATCTCCCAGTGCGCGACTGCCTTTATGGGTTGCTCTAGAAAAAGGTTTTGAAATAATTTAATTTTAATTGGGAGGAGGGCAACTTCATAACTAGCCCCCTTAATCTCAATCATTTCAAAAAGTAATTAGTGCATTAGATTCATCTCATTTTGCTCCATCATACAACCCTACAATTAAATTTTGCTCTAGAAATAGGTTTTGAAGTAATTTAATTTTAATTGCGGGGCCAACTTCATAACTAGCCCCCCTGAATCTCACTCATTTCAAATCTAATTAGTGCATTAGATTCGTCTCATTTTGCTCCATTATACAACCCTACAATTAAATTTTGCTCTAGAAATAGGTTTTGAAATAATTTAATTTTAATTGCGGGGGCCAACTTCATAACTAGCCCCCCTAAATCTCAATCATTTCAAAAAGTAATTAGTGCATTAGATTCGTCTCATTTTGCTCCATCATACAACCCTACAATTAAATTTTGCTCTAGAAATAGGTTTTGAAATAATTTAATTTTAATTGGGGGGAGGGCAACTTCATAACTAGAACCCGCAAATCTCACTCATTTCAAAAACTAATAAGTGCATTAGATTCGTCTCATTTTGCTTCATCATACAACCCTACAATTAAATTTTGCTCTACAATAGGTTTTGAAATAATTTAATTTTAATTGCGGGGGCCAACTTCATAACTAGCCCCCCTAAATCTCACTAATTTCAAAAACTAATTAGTGCACTAGATTCGTCTCATTTTGCTCCATCATACAACCCTACAATTAAATTTTACTCTAGAAATATGTTTTGAAATAATTTAATATAATTGGGGAGGGACTTCATAACTAGCCCCCTAAATCTCGCTCATTTCAAAACCCGATCCGCCGAGGCAGCCAGTTTGCACGGTGGAGATAACACCATTTGATCAAAGCTTACATCTCCCAGTGCGCGACTGCCTTTATGGGTTACAAGAGCCGGATCCCGACTCCCCGGTAAAGCCACTATTTATTCCACACTCTTATCTATTTATGGCCAAATTTTGCTCTAGAAATAGGTTTTGAAATAATTTAATTTTAATTGCGGGGGCCAACTTCATAACTAGCCCCCCTAAATCTCACCCATTTCAAAAACTAATTAGTGCATTAGATTCGTCTCATTTTGCTCCATTATTCTACCCTACAATTAAATTTTGCTCTAGAAAAAGGTTTTGAAATAATTTAATTTTAATTGGGAGGAGGGCAACTTCATAACTAGCCCCCTAAATCTCAATCATTTCAAAAAGTAACTAGTGCATTAGCTTCATCTCATTTTGCTCCATCATACAACCCTACAATTAAATTTTGCTCTAGAAATAGGTTTTGAAGTAATTTAATTTTAATTGCGGGGGCCAACTTCATAACTAGCCCCCTAAATATCACCCATTTCAAAAACTAATTAGTGCATTAGATTCGTCTCATTTTGCTTCATCATACAACCCTACAATTAAATTTTGCTCTAGAAATAGGTTTTGAAATAATTTAATTTTAATTGCGGGGCCAACTTCATAACTAGCCCCCCTGAATCTCAATCATTTCAAAAACTATTTAGTGCATTAGATTCGTCTCATTTTGCTCCATTATACAACCCTACAATTAAATTTTGCTCTAGAAATATGTTTTGAAATAATTTAATATAATTGGGGAGGGACTTCATAACTAGCCCCCCTCAATCTTACCCATTTCAAAAAATAATTAGTGCATTAGATTCGTCTCATTTTGCTCCATTCAACAACCCTACAATTAAATTTTGCTCTAGAAAAAGGTTTTGAAATAATTTAATTTTAATTGGGAGGAGGGCAACTTCATAACTAGCCCCCTAAATCTCAATCATTTCAAAAAGTAATTAGTGCATTAGATTCATCTCATTTTGCTCCATCATACAACCCTACAATTAAATTTTGCTCTAGAAATAGGTTTTGAAGTAATTTAATTTTAATTGCGGGGCCAACTTCATAACTAGGCCCCCTGAATCTCACTCATTTCAAAACTAATTAGTGCATTAGATTCGTCTCATTTTGCTCCATTATACAACCCTACAATTAAATTTTGCTCTAGAAATAGGTTTTGAAATAATTAAATTTTAATTGGGGGAGGGCAACTTCATAACTAGAACCCGCAAATCTCACTCATTTCAAAAACTAATAAGTGCATAAGATTCGTCTCATTTTGCTTCATCATACAACCCTACAATTAAATTTTGCTCTACAATAGGTTTTGAAATAATTTAATTTTAATTGCGGGGGCCAACTTCATAACTAGCCCCCCTAAATCTCACTAATTTCAAAAACTAATTAGTGCATTAGATTCGTCTCATTTTGCTCCATCATACAACCCTACAATTAAATTTTGCTCTAGAAATAGGTTTTGAAATAATTTAATTTTAATTGCGGGGGCCAACTTCATAAGTAGCCCCCCTGAATCTCTTCCATTTCAAAAACTAATTAGTGCATTAGATTCGTCTCATTTTGCTCCATTATACTACTCTACAATTAAATTTTGCTCTAGAAAAAGGTTTTGAAATAATTTAATTTTAATTGGGGGGAGGGCAACTTCATAACTAGCCCCCCTAAATCTCAATAATTTCAAAAAGTAATTAGTGCATTAGATTCGTCTCTTTTTGCTCCATCATACAACCCTACAATTAAATTTTGCTCTAGAAATAAGTTTTGAAATAATTTAATTTTAATTGCGGGGCCAACTTCATAACTAGCCCCCCTGAATCTCAATCATTTCAAAAACTAATTAGTGCATTAGATTCGTCTCATTTTGCTCCATTTTACAACCCTACAATTAAATTTTGCTCTAGAAATATGTTTTGAAATAATTTAATATAATTGGGGAGGGACTTCATAACTAGCCCCCTAAATCTCGCTCATTTCAAAACCCGATCCGCCGAGGCAGCCAGTTTGCACGGTGGAGATAACACCATTTGATCAAAGCTTACATCTCCCAGTGCGCGACTGCCTTTATGGGTTACAAGAGCCGGATCCCGACTCCCCGGTAAAGCCACTATTTATTCCACACTCTTATCTATTTATGGCCAAATTTTGCTCTAGAAATAGGTTTTGAAATAATTTAATTTTAATTGCGGGGGCCAACTTCATAACTAGCCCCCCTAAATCTCACCCATTTCAAAAACTAATTAGTGCATTAGATTCGTCTCATTTTGCTCCATTATTCTACCCTACAATTAAATTTTGCTCTAGAAAAAGGTTTTGAAATAATTTAATTTTAATTGGGAGGAGGGCAACTTCATAACTAGCCCCCTAAATCTCAATCATTTCAAAAAGTAACTAGTGCATTAGCTTCATCTCATTTTGCTCCATCATACAACCCTACAATTAAATTTTGCTCTAGAAATAGGTTTTGAAATAATTTAATTTTAATTGCGGGGGCCAACTTCATAACTAGCCCCCTAAATATCACCCATTTCAAAAACTAATTAGTGCATTTGATTCGTCTCATTTTGCTTCATCATACAACCCTACAATTAAATTTTGCTCTAGAAATAGGTTTTGAAATAATTTAATTTTAATTGCGGGGCCAACTTCATAACTAGCCCCCCTGAATCTCAATCATTTCAAAAACTAATTAGTGCATTAGATTCGTCTCATTTTGCTCCATTATACAACCCTACAATTAAATTTTGCTCTAGAAATATGTTTTGAAATAATTTAATATAATTGGGGAGGGACTTCATAACTAGCCCCCCTCAATCTTACCCATTTCAAAAAATAATTAGTGCATTAGATTCGTCTCATTTTGCTCCATTATTCTACCCTACAATTAAATTTTGCTCTAGAAAAAGGTTTTGAAATAATTTAATTTTAATTGGGAGGTGGGCAACTTCATAACTAGCCCCCTAAATCTCAATCATTTCAAAAAGTAATTAGTGCATTAGATTCGTCTCATTTTGCTCCATTCAACAACCCTACAATTAAATTTTGCTCTACAATAGGTTTTGAAATAATTTAATTTTAATTGCGGGGGCCAACTTCATAACTAGCCCCCCTAAATCTCACTAATTTCAAAAACTAATTAGTGCATTAGATTCGTCTCATTTTGCTCCATCATACAACCCTACAATTAAATTTTGCTCTAGAAATAGGTTTTGAAATAATTTAATTTTAATTGCGGGGGCCAACTTCATAAGTAGCCCCCCTGAATCTCTTCCATTTCAAAAACTAATTAGTGCATTAGATTCGTCTCATTTTGCTCCATTATACTACCCTACAATTAAATTTTGCTCTAGAAAAAGGTTTTGAAATAATTTAATTTTAATTGGGGGGAGGGCAACTTCATAACTAGCCCCCCTAAATCTCAATAATTTCAAAAAGTAATTAGTGCATTAGATTCGTCTCTTTTTGCTCCATCATACAACCCTACAATTAAATTTTGCTCTAGAAATAAGTTTTGAAATAATTTAATTTTAATTGCGGGGCCAACTTCATAACTAGCCCCCCTGAATCTCAATCATTTCAAAAACTAATTAGTGCATTAGATTCGTCTCATTTTGCTCCATTTTACAACCCTACAATTAAATTTTGCTCTAGAAATATGTTTTGAAATAATTTAATATAATTGGGGAGGGACTTCATAACTAGCCCCCTAAATCTCGCTCATTTCAAAACCCGATCCGCCGAGGCAGCCAGTTTGCACGGTGGAGATAACACCATTTGATCAAAGCTTACATCTCCCAGTGCGCGACTGCCTTTATGGGTTTCAAGAGCCGGATCCCGACTCCCCGGTAAAGCCACTATTTATTCCACACTCTTATCTATTTATGGCCAAATTTTGCTCTAGAAATAGGTTTTGAAATAATTTAATTTTAATTGCGGGGGCCAACTTCATAACTAGCTCCCCTAAATCTTACTCATTTCAAAAACTAATTAGTGCATTAGATTCGTCTCATTTTGCTTTATTATACTACCCTACAATTAAATTTTGCTCTAGAAATAGGTTTTGAAATAATTTAATTTTAATTGGGGGGAGAGCAACTTCATAACTAGAACCCGTAAATCTCACTCATTTCAAAAACTTACAAGTGCATTAGATTCGTCTAATTTTGCTCCATTATACAACCCTACAATTAAATTTTGCTCTAGAAATAAGTTTTGAAATAATTTAATTTTAATTGGGGGGAGGGCAAATTCATAACTAGAACTCGTAAATCTCACTCATTTCAAAAACTAATAAGTGCATTAGATTCGTCTCATTTTGCTCCATCATACAACCCTACAATAAAATTTTGCTCTACAATAGGTTTTGAAATAATTTAATTTTAATTGCGGGGGCCAACTTCATAACTAGCCACCCCTAAATCTCACTCATTTCAAAAACTAATTAGTGCATTAGATTCGTCTCATTTTGCTCCATCATACAACCCTACAATTAAATTTTGCTCTACAATAGGTTTTGAAATAATTTAATTTTAATTGCGGGGGCCAACTTCATAACTAGCCACCCCTAAATCTCACTCATTTCAAAAACTAATAAGTGCATTAGATTCGTCTCATTTTGCTCCATCATACAACCCTACAATAAAATTTTGCTCTACAATAGGTTTTGAAATAATTTAATTTTAATTGCGGGGGCCAACTTCATAACTAGCCACCCCTAAATCTCACTCATTTCAAAAACTAATTAGTGCATTAGATTCGTCTCATTTTGCTCCATCATACAACCCTACAATTAAATTTTGCCCTATAAATAGGTTTTGAAATAATTTAATTTTAATTGCGTGGGCCAACTTCATAACTAGCCCCCCTAAATCTCACCCATTTCAAAAACTAATTTGTGCATTAGATTCGTCTCATTTTGCTCCATTATACTAACCTACAATTAAATTTTGCTATAGAAAAAGGTTTTGAAATAATTTAATTTTAATTGCGGGGCCAACTTCATAACTAGCCCCCCTGAATCTCACTCATTTCAAAACTAATTAGTGCATTAGATTCGTCTCATTTAGCTCCATTATACTACCCTACAATTAAATTTTGCTCTAGAAATAGGTTTTGAAATAATTTAATTTTAATTGGGGGGAGTGCACCTTCATAACTAGAACCCGTAAATCTCACTCATTTCAAAAACTAACAAGTGCATTAGATTCGTCTAATTTTGCTCCATTATACAACCCTACAATTAAATTTTGCTCTAGAAATAGGTTTTGAAGTAATTTAATTTTAATTGCTGGGCCAACTTCATAACAAGCCCCCCTGAATCTCACTCATTTCAAATCTATATAGTGCATTAGATTCGTCTCATTTTGCTCCATTATACAACCCTACAATTAAATTTTGCTCTAGAAAAAGGTTTTGAAATAATTTAATTTTAATTGGGAGGAGGGCAACTTCATAACTAGCCCCCTAAATCTCAATCATTTCAAAAAGTAATTAGTGCATTAGATTCATCTCATTTTGCTCCATCATACAACCCTACAATTAAATTTTGCTCTAGAAATAGGTTTTGAAATAATTTAATTTTAATTGCGGGGGCCAACTTCATAACTAGCCCCCTAAATATCACCCATTTCAAAAACTAATTAGTGCATTAGATTCGTCTCATTTTGCTCCATTATACTACCCTACAATTAAATTTTGCTCTAGAAAAAGGTTTTGAAATAATTTAATTTTAATTGGGGGGAGGGCAACTTCATAACTAGCCCCCCTAAATCTCAATCATTTCAAAAAGTAATAAGTGCATTAGATTCGTCTCATTTTGCTTCATCATACAACCCTATAATTAAATTTTGCTCTAGAAATAAGTTTTGAAATAATTTAATTTTAATTGCGGGGACAACTTCATAACTAGCCCCCCTGAATCTCAATCATTTCAAAAACTAATTAGTGCATTAGATTCGTCTCATTTTGCTCCATTATACAACCTTACAATTAAATTTTGCTCTAGAAAAAGGTTTTGAAATAATTTAATTTTAATTGGGAGGAGGGCAAATTCATAACTAGCCCCCTAAATCTCAATCATTTCAAAAAGTAATTAGTGCATTAGATTCATCTCATTTTGCTCCATCATACAACCCTACAATTAAATTTTGCTCTAGAAATAGGTTTTGAAGTAATTTAATTTTAATTGCGGGGCCAACTTCATAACTAGCCCCCCTGAATCTCAATCATTTCAAAAACTAATTAGTGCATTAGATTCGTCTCATTTTGCTCCATTTTACAACCCTACAATTAAATTTTGCTCTAGAAATATGTTTTGAAATAATTTAATATAATTGGGGAGGGACTTCATAACTAGCCCCCTAAATCTCGCTCATTTCAAAACCCGATCCGCCGAGGCAGCCAGTTTGCACGGTGGAGATAACACCATTTGATCAAAGCTTACATCTCCCAGTGCGCGACTGCCTTTATGGGTTTCAAGAGCCGGATCCCGACTCCCCGGTAAAGCCACTATTTATTCCACACTCTTATCTATTTATGGCCAAATTTTGCTCTAGAAATAGGTTTTGAAATAATTTAATTTTAATTGCGGGGGCCAACTTCATAACTAGCTCCCCTAAATCTTACTCATTTCAAAAACTAATTAGTGCATTAGATTCGTCTCATTTTGCTTTATTATACTACCCTACAATTAAATTTTGCTCTAGAAATAGGTTTTGAAATAATTTAATTTTAATTGGGGGGAGAGCAACTTCATAACTAGAACCCGTAAATCTCACTCATTTCAAAAACTTACAAGTGCATTAGATTCGTCTAATTTTGCTCCATTATACAACCCTACAATTAAATTTTGCTCTAGAAATAAGTTTTGAAATAATTTAATTTTAATTGGGGGGAGGGCAAATTCATAACTAGAACTCGTAAATCTCACTCATTTCAAAAACTAATAAGTGCATTAGATTCGTCTCATTTTGCTCCATCATACAACCCTACAATAAAATTTTGCTCTACAATAGGTTTTGAAATAATTTAATTTTAATTGCGGGGGCCAACTTCATAACTAGCCACCCCTAAATCTCACTCATTTCAAAAACTAATTAGTGCATTAGATTCGTCTCATTTTGCTCCATCATACAACCCTACAATTAAATTTTGCTCTACAATAGGTTTTGAAATAATTTAATTTTAATTGCGGGGGCCAACTTCATAACTAGCCACCCCTAAATCTCACTCATTTCAAAAACTAATAAGTGCATTAGATTCGTCTCATTTTGCTCCATCATACAACCCTACAATAAAATTTTGCTCTACAATAGGTTTTGAAATAATTTAATTTTAATTGCGGGGGCCAACTTCATAACTAGCCACCCCTAAATCTCACTCATTTCAAAAACTAATTAGTGCATTAGATTCGTCTCATTTTGCTCCATCATACAACCCTACAATTAAATTTTGCCCTATAAATAGGTTTTGAAATAATTTAATTTTAATTGCGTGGGCCAACTTCATAACTAGCCCCCCTAAATCTCACCCATTTCAAAAACTAATTTGTGCATTAGATTCGTCTCATTTTGCTCCATTATACTAACCTACAATTAAATTTTGCTATAGAAAAAGGTTTTGAAATAATTTAATTTTAATTGCGGGGCCAACTTCATAACTAGCCCCCCTGAATCTCACTCATTTCAAAACTAATTAGTGCATTAGATTCGTCTCATTTAGCTCCATTATACTACCCTACAATTAAATTTTGCTCTAGAAATAGGTTTTGAAATAATTTAATTTTAATTGGGGGGAGTGCACCTTCATAACTAGAACCCGTAAATCTCACTCATTTCAAAAACTAACAAGTGCATTAGATTCGTCTAATTTTGCTCCATTATACAACCCTACAATTAAATTTTGCTCTAGAAATAGGTTTTGAAGTAATTTAATTTTAATTGCTGGGCCAACTTCATAACAAGCCCCCCTGAATCTCACTCATTTCAAATCTATATAGTGCATTAGATTCGTCTCATTTTGCTCCATTATACAACCCTACAATTAAATTTTGCTCTAGAAAAAGGTTTTGAAATAATTTAATTTTAATTGGGAGGAGGGCAACTTCATAACTAGCCCCCTAAATCTCAATCATTTCAAAAAGTAATTAGTGCATTAGATTCATCTCATTTTGCTCCATCATACAACCCTACAATTAAATTTTGCTCTAGAAATAGGTTTTGAAATAATTTAATTTTAATTGCGGGGGCCAACTTCATAACTAGCCCCCTAAATATCACCCATTTCAAAAACTAATTAGTGCATTAGATTCGTCTCATTTTGCTCCATTATACTACCCTACAATTAAATTTTGCTCTAGAAAAAGGTTTTGAAATAATTTAATTTTAATTGGGGGGAGGGCAACTTCATAACTAGCCCCCCTAAATCTCAATCATTTCAAAAAGTAATAAGTGCATTAGATTCGTCTCATTTTGCTTCATCATACAACCCTATAATTAAATTTTGCTCTAGAAATAAGTTTTGAAATAATTTAATTTTAATTGCGGGGACAACTTCATAACTAGCCCCCCTGAATCTCAATCATTTCAAAAACTAATTAGTGCATTAGATTCGTCTCATTTTGCTCCATTATACAACCTTACAATTAAATTTTGCTCTAGAAAAAGGTTTTGAAATAATTTAATTTTAATTGGGAGGAGGGCAAATTCATAACTAGCCCCCTAAATCTCAATCATTTCAAAAAGTAATTAGTGCATTAGATTCATCTCATTTTGCTCCATCATACAACCCTACAATTAAATTTTGCTCTAGAAATAGGTTTTGAAGTAATTTAATTTTAATTGCGGGGCCAACTTCATAACTAGCCCCCCTGAATCTCACTCATTTCAAATCTAATTAGTGCATTAGATTCGTCTCATTTTGCTCCATTATAAAACCCTACAATTAAATTTTGCTCTAGAAATAGGTTTTGAAATAATTAAATTTTAATTGGGGGGAGGGCAACTTCATAACTAGAACCCGCAAATCTCACTCATTTCAAAAACTAATAAGTGCATTAGATTCGTCTCATTTTGCTTCATCATACAACCCTACAATTAAATTTTGCTCTACAATAGGTTTTGAAATAATTTAATTTTAATTGCGGGGGCCAACTTCATAACTAGCCCCCCTAAATCTCACCCATTTCAAAAACTAATAAGTGCATTAGATTCGTCTCATTTTGCTCCATTATACTACCCTGCAATTAAGTTTTGCTCTAGAAAAAGGTTTTGAAATAATTTAATTTTAATTGGGGGGAGGGCAACTTCAGAAATAGCACCCCTAAATCTCAATCATTTCAAAAAGTAATTAGTGCATTAGATTCGTCTCATTTTGCTCCATTATACAACCGTTCAATTAAAATTTGCTCTAGAAATAGGTTTTGAAATAATTTAATTTTAAATGGGGGGAGGGCAACTTCATAACTAGAACCCGCAAATCTCACTCATTTCAAAAACTAATAAGTGCATTAGATTCGTCTCATTTTGCTCCATCATACAACCCTACAATTAAATTTTGCTCTACAATAGGTTTTGAAATAATTTAATTTTAATTGCGGGGGCCAACTTCATAACTAGCCTCCCTAAATCTCACTAATTTTTAAAACTAATTAGTGCATTAGATTCGTCTCATTTTGCTCCATCATACAACTTTATAATTAAATCTTGCTTTAGAAATAAGTTTTGAAGTAATTTAATTTTAATTGGGGGGAGGGCAACTTCATAACTAGCCCCCCTAAATCTCAATCATTTCAAAAACTAATTAGTGCATTAGATTCGTCTCATTTTGCTCCATCATACAACCCTACAATTAAATTTTGCTCTACAATAGGTTTTGAAATAATTTAATTTTAATTGCGGGGGCCAACTTCATAACTAGCCACCCCTAAATCTCACTCATTTCAAAAACTAATTAGTGCATTAGATTCGTCTCATTTTGCTCCATCATACAACCCTACAATTAAATTTTGCCCTATAAATAGGTTTTGAAATAATTTAATTTTAATTGCGTGGGCCAACTTCATAACTAGCCCCCCTAAATCTCACCCATTTCAAAAACTAATTTGTGCATTAGATTCGTCTCATTTTGCTCCATTATACTAACCTACAATTAAATTTTGCTATAGAAAAAGGTTTTGAAATAATTTAATTTTAATTGCGGGGCCAACTTCATAACTAGCCCCCCTGAATCTCACTCATTTCAAAACTAATTAGTGCATTAGATTCGTCTCATTTAGCTCCATTATACTACCCTACAATTAAATTTTGCTCTAGAAATAGGTTTTGAAATAATTTAATTTTAATTGGGGGGAGTGCACCTTCATAACTAGAACCCGTAAATCTCACTCATTTCAAAAACTAACAAGTGCATTAGATTCGTCTAATTTTGCTCCATTATACAACCCTACAATTAAATTTTGCTCTAGAAATAGGTTTTGAAGTAATTTAATTTTAATTGCTGGGCCAACTTCATAACAAGCCCCCCTGAATCTCACTCATTTCAAATCTATATAGTGCATTAGATTCGTCTCATTTTGCTCCATTATACAACCCTACAATTAAATTTTGCTCTAGAAAAAGGTTTTGAAATAATTTAATTTTAATTGGGAGGAGGGCAACTTCATAACTAGCCCCCTAAATCTCAATCATTTCAAAAAGTAATTAGTGCATTAGATTCATCTCATTTTGCTCCATCATACAACCCTACAATTAAATTTTGCTCTAGAAATAGGTTTTGAAATAATTTAATTTTAATTGCGGGGGCCAACTTCATAACTAGCCCCCTAAATATCACCCATTTCAAAAACTAATTAGTGCATTAGATTCGTCTCATTTTGCTCCATTATACTACCCTACAATTAAATTTTGCTCTAGAAAAAGGTTTTGAAATAATTTAATTTTAATTGGGGGGAGGGCAACTTCATAACTAGCCCCCCTAAATCTCAATCATTTCAAAAAGTAATAAGTGCATTAGATTCGTCTCATTTTGCTTCATCATACAACCCTATAATTAAATTTTGCTCTAGAAATAAGTTTTGAAATAATTTAATTTTAATTGCGGGGCCAACTTCATAACTAGCCCCCCTGAATCTCAATCATTTCAAAAACTAATTAGTGCATTAGATTCGTCTCATTTTGCTCCATTATACAACCTTACAATTAAATTTTGCTCTAGAAAAAGGTTTTGAAATAATTTAATTTTAATTGGGAGGAGGGCAAATTCATAACTAGCCCCCTAAATCTCAATCATTTCAAAAAGTAATTAGTGCATTAGATTCATCTCATTTTGCTCCATCATACAACCCTACAATTAAATTTTGCTCTAGAAATAGGTTTTGAAGTAATTTAATTTTAATTGCGGGGCCAACTTCATAACTAGCCCCCCTGAATCTCACTCATTTCAAATCTAATTAGTGCATTAGATTCGTCTCATTTTGCTCCATTATAAAACCCTACAATTAAATTTTGCTCTAGAAATAGGTTTTGAAATAATTAAATTTTAATTGGGGGGAGGGCAACTTCATAACTAGAACCCGCAAATCTCACTCATTTCAAAAACTAATAAGTGCATTAGATTCGTCTCATTTTGCTTCATCATACAACCCTACAATTAAATTTTGCTCTACAATAGGTTTTGAAATAATTTAATTTTAATTGCGGGGGCCAACTTCATAACTAGCCCCCCTAAATCTCACCCATTTCAAAAACTAATAAGTGCATTAGATTCGTCTCATTTTGCTCCATTATACTACCCTGCAATTAAGTTTTGCTCTAGAAAAAGGTTTTGAAATAATTTAATTTTAATTGGGGGGAGGGCAACTTCAGAAATAGCACCCCTAAATCTCAATCATTTCAAAAAGTAATTAGTGCATTAGATTCGTCTCATTTTGCTCCATTATACAACCGTTCAATTAAAATTTGCTCTAGAAATAGGTTTTGAAATAATTTAATTTTAAATGGGGGGAGGGCAACTTCATAACTAGAACCCGCAAATCTCACTCATTTCAAAAACTAATAAGTGCATTAGATTCGTCTCATTTTGCTCCATCATACAACCCTACAATTAAATTTTGCTCTACAATAGGTTTTGAAATAATTTAATTTTAATTGCGGGGGCCAACTTCATAACTAGCCTCCCTAAATCTCACTAATTTTTAAAACTAATTAGTGCATTAGATTCGTCTCATTTTGCTCCATCATACAACTTTATAATTAAATCTTGCTTTAGAAATAAGTTTTGAAGTAATTTAATTTTAATTGGGGGGAGGGCAACTTCATAACTAGCCCCCCTAAATCTCAATCATTTCAAAAACTAATTAGTGCATTAGATTCGTCTCATTTTGCTCCATCATACAACCCTACAATTAAATTTTGCTCTAGAAATAGGTTTTGAAATAATTTAATTTTAATTGCGGGGGCCAACTTCATAACTAGCCCCCCTAAATCTCACCCATTTCAAAAACTAATTAGTGCATTAGATTCATCTCATTTTGCTCCATTATACTACCCTACAATTAAATTTTGCTCTAGAAAAAGGTTTTGAAATAATTTAATTTTAATTGGGGGGAGGGCAACTTCATAACTAGCCCCCCTAAATCTCAATCATTTCTAAAAGTAATTAGTGCATTAGATTCGTCTCATTTTGCTCCATCATACAACCCTACAATTAAATTTTGCTCTAGAAATAGGTTTTGAAATAATTTAATTTTAATTGCGGGGGCCAACTTCATAACTAGCCCCCCTAAATCTCACTAATTTCAAAAACTAATTAGTGCACTAGATTTGTCTCATTTTGCTCCATCATACAACCCTATAATTAAATTTTGCTCTAGAAATAAGTTTTGAAATAATTTAATTTTAATTGCGGGGCCAACTTCATAACTAGCCCCCCTGAATCTCAATCATTTCAAAAACTAATTAGTGCATCAGATTCGTCTCATTTTGCTCCATTATACAACCCTACAATTAAATTTTGCTCTAGAAAAAGGTTTTGAAATAATTTAATTTTAATTGGGAGGAGGGCAACTTCATAACTAGCCCCCTTAATCTCAATCATTTCAAAAAGTAATTAGTGCATTAGATTCATCTCATTTTGCTCCATCATACAACCCTACAATTAAATTTTGCTCTAGAAATAGGTTTTGAAGTAATTTAATTTTAATTGCGGGGCCAACTTCATAACTAGCCCCCCTGAATCTCACTCATTTCAAATCTAATTAGTGCATTAGATTCGTCTCATTTTGCTCCATTATACAACCCTACAATTAAATTTTGCTCTAGAAATAGGTTTTGAAATAATTTAATTTTAATTGCGGGGGCCAACTTCATAACTAGCCCCCCTAAATCTCAATCATTTCAAAAAGTAATTAGTGCATTAGATTCGTCTCATTTTGCTCCATCATACAACCCTACAATTAAATTTTGCTCTAGAAATAGGTTTTGAAATAATTTAATTTTAATTGGGGGGAGGGCAACTTCATAACTAGAACCCGCAAATCTCACTCATTTCAAAAACTAATAAGTGCATTAGATTCGTCTCATTTTGCTTCATCATACAACCCTACAATTAAATTTTGCTCTACAATAGGTTTTGAAATAATTTAATTTTAATTGCGGGGGCCAACTTCATAACTAGCCCCCCTAAATCTCACTAATTTCAAAAACTAATTAGTGCACTAGATTCGTCTCATTTTGCTCCATCATACAACCCTACAATTAAATTTTACTCTAGAAATATGTTTTGAAATAATTTAATATAATTGGGGAGGGACTTCATAACTAGCCCCCTAAATCTCGCTCATTTCAAAACCCGATCCGCCGAGGCAGCCAGTTTGCACGGTGGAGATAACACCATTTGATCAAAGCTTACATCTCCCAGTGCGCGACTGCCTTTATGGGTTACAAGAGCCGGATCCCGACTCCCCGGTAAAGCCACTATTTATTCCACACTCTTATCTATTTATGGCCAAATTTTGCTCTAGAAATAGGTTTTGAAATAATTTAATTTTAATTGCGGGGGCCAACTTCATAACTAGCCCCCCTAAATCTCACCCATTTCAAAAACTAATTAGTGCATTAGATTCGTCTCATTTTGCTCCATTATTCTACCCTACAATTAAATTTTGCTCTAGAAAAAGGTTTTGAAATAATTTAATTTTAATTGGGAGGAGGGCAACTTCATAACTAGCCCCCTAAATCTCAATCATTTCAAAAAGTAACTAGTGCATTAGCTTCATCTCATTTTGCTCCATCATACAACCCTACAATTAAATTTTGCTCTAGAAATAGGTTTTGAAGTAATTTAATTTTAATTGCGGGGGCCAACTTCATAACTAGCCCCCTAAATATCACCCATTTCAAAAACTAATTAGTGCATTAGATTCGTCTCATTTTGCTTCATCATACAACCCTACAATTAAATTTTGCTCTAGAAATAGGTTTTGAAATAATTTAATTTTAATTGCGGGGCCAACTTCATAACTAGCCCCCCTGAATCTCAATCATTTCAAAAACTAATTAGTGCATTAGATTCGTCTCATTTTGCTCCATTATACAACCCTACAATTAAATTTTGCTCTAGAAATATGTTTTGAAATAATTTAATATAATTGGGGAGGGACTTCATAACTAGCCCCCCTCAATCTTACCCATTTCAAAAAATAATTAGTGCATTAGATTCGTCTCATTTTGCTCCATTATTCTACCCTACAATTAAATTTTGCTCTAGAAAAAGGTTTTGAAATAATTTAATTTTAATTGGGAGGAGGGCAACTTCATAACTAGCCCCCTAAATCTCAATCATTTCAAAAAGTAATTAGTGCATTAGATTCGTCTCATTTTGCTCCATTCAACAACCCTACAATTAAATTTTGCTCTAGAAAAAGGTTTTGAAATAATTTAATTTTAATTGGGAGGAGGGCAACTTCATAACTAGCCCCCTAAATCTCAATCATTTCAAAAAGTAATTAGTGCATTAGATTCATCTCATTTTGCTCCATCATACAACCCTACAATTAAATTTTGCTCTAGAAATAGGTTTTGAAGTAATTTAATTTTAATTGCGGGGCCAACTTCATAACTAGGCCCCCTGAATCTCACTCATTTCAAAACTAATTAGTGCATTAGATTCGTCTCATTTTGTTCCATTATACAACCCTACAATTAAATTTTGCTCTAGAAATAGGTTTTGAAATAATTAAATTTTAATTGGGGGAGGGCAACTTCATAACTAGAACCCGCAAATCTCACTCATTTCAAAAACTAATAAGTGCATAAGATTCGTCTCATTTTGCTTCATCATACAACCCTACAATTAAATTTTGCTCTACAATAGGTTTTGAAATAATTTAATTTTAATTGCGGGGGCCAACTTCATAACTAGCCCCCCTAAATCTCACTAATTTCAAAAACTAATTAGTGCATTAGATTCGTCTCATTTTGCTCCATCATACAACCCTACAATTAAATTTTGCTCTAGAAATAGGTTTTGAAATAATTTAATTTTAATTGCGGGGGCCAACTTCATAAGTAGCCCCCCTGAATCTCTTCCATTTCAAAAACTAATTAGTGCATTAGATTCGTCTCATTTTGCTCCATTATACTACCCTACAATTAAATTTTGCTCTAGAAAAAGGTTTTGAAATAATTTAATTTTAATTGGGGGGAGGGCAACTTCATAACTAGCCCCCCTAAATCTCAATAATTTCAAAAAGTAATTAGTGCATTAGATTCGTCTCTTTTTGCTCCATCATACAACCCTACAATTAAATTTTGCTCTAGAAATAAGTTTTGAAATAATTTAATTTTAATTGCGGGGCCAACTTCATAACTAGCCCCCCTGAATCTCAATCATTTCAAAAACTAATTAGTGCATTAGATTCGTCTCATTTTGCTCCATTTTACAACCCTACAATTAAATTTTGCTCTAGAAATATGTTTTGAAATAATTTAATATAATTGGGGAGGGACTTCATAACTAGCCCCCTAAATCTCGCTCATTTCAAAACCCGATCCGCCGAGGCAGCCAGTTTGCACGGTGGAGATAACACCATTTGATCAAAGCTTACATCTCCCAGTGCGCGACTGCCTTTATGGGTTACAAGAGCCGGATCCCGACTCCCCGGTAAAGCCACTATTTATTCCACACTCTTATCTATTTATGGCCAAATTTTGCTCTAGAAATAGGTTTTGAAATAATTTAATTTTAATTGCGGGGGCCAACTTCATAACTAGCCCCCCTAAATCTCACCCATTTCAAAAACTAATTAGTGCATTAGATTCGTCTCATTTTGCTCCATTATTCTACCCTACAATTAAATTTTGCTCTAGAAAAAGGTTTTGAAATAATTTAATTTTAATTGGGAGGAGGGCAACTTCATAACTAGCCCCCTAAATCTCAATCATTTCAAAAAGTAACTAGTGCATTAGCTTCATCTCATTTTGCTCCATCATACAACCCTACAATTAAATTTTGCTCTAGAAATAGGTTTTGAAATAATTTAATTTTAATTGCGGGGGCCAACTTCATAACTAGCCCCCTAAATATCACCCATTTCAAAAACTAATTAGTGCATTAGATTCGTCTCATTTTGCTTCATCATACAACCCTACAATTAAATTTTGCTCTAGAAATAGGTTTTGAAATAATTTAATTTTAATTGCGGGGCCAACTTCATAACTAGCCCCCCTGAATCTCAATCATTTCAAAAACTAATTAGTGCATTAGATTCGTCTCATTTTGCTCCATTATACAACCCTACAATTAAATTTTGCTCTAGAAATATGTTTTGAAATAATTTAATATAATTGGGGAGGGACTTCATAACTAGCCCCCCTCAATCTTACCCATTTCAAAAAATAATTAGTGCATTAGATTCGTCTCATTTTGCTCCATTATTCTACCCTACAATTAAATTTTGCTCTAGAAAAAGGTTTTGAAATAATTTAATTTTAATTGGGAGGTGGGCAACTTCATAACTAGCCCCCTAAATCTCAATCATTTCAAAAAGTAATTAGTGCATTAGATTCGTCTCATTTTGCTCCATTCAACAACCCTACAATTAAATTTTGCTCTACAATAGGTTTTGAAATAATTTAATTTTAATTGCGGGGGCCAACTTCATAACTAGCCCCCCTAAATCTCACTAATTTCAAAAACTAATTAGTGCATTAGATTCGTCTCATTTTGCTCCATCATACAACCCTACAATTAAATTTTGCTCTAGAAATAGGTTTTGAAATAATTTAATTTTAATTGCGGGGGCCAACTTCATAAGTAGCCCCCCTGAATCTCTTCCATTTCAAAAACTAATTAGTGCATTAGATTCGTCTCATTTTGCTCCATTATACTACCCTACAATTAAATTTTGCTCTAGAAAAAGGTTTTGAAATAATTTAATTTTAATTGGGGGGAGGGCAACTTCATAACTAGCCCCCCTAAATCTCAATAATTTCAAAAAGTAATTAGTGCATTAGATTCGTCTCTTTTTGCTCCATCATACAACCCTACAATTAAATTTTGCTCTAGAAATAAGTTTTGAAATAATTTAATTTTAATTGCGGGGCCAACTTCATAACTAGCCCCCCTGAATCTCAATCATTTCAAAAACTAATTAGTGCATTAGATTCGTCTCATTTTGCTCCATTTTACAACCCTACAATTAAATTTTGCTCTAGAAATATGTTTTGAAATAATTTAATATAATTGGGGAGGGACTTCATAACTAGCCCCCTAAATCTCGCTCATTTCAAAACCCGATCCGCCGAGGCAGCCAGTTTGCACGGTGGAGATAACACCATTTGATCAAAGCTTACATCTCCCAGTGCGCGACTGCCTTTATGGGTTACAAGAGCCGGATCCCGACTCCCCGGTAAAGCCACTATTTATTCCACACTCTTATCTATTTATGGCCAAATTTTGCTCTAGAAATAGGTTTTGAAATAATTTAATTTTAATTGCGGGGGCCAACTTCATAACTAGCTCCCCTAAATCTTACTCATTTCAAAAACTAATTAGTGCATTAGATTCGTCTCATTTTGCTTTATTATACTACCCTACAATTAAATTTTGCTCTAGAAATAGGTTTTGAAATAATTTAATTTTAATTGGGGGGAAAGCAACTTCATAACTAGAACCCGTAAATCTCACTCATTTCAAAAACTTACAAGTGCATTAGATTCGTCTAATTTTGCTCCATTATACAACCCTACAATTAAATTTTGCTCTAGAAATAAGTTTTGAAATAATTTAATTTTAATTGGGGGGAGGGCAAATTCATAACTAGAACTCGTAAATCTCACTCATTTCAAAAACTAATAAGTGCATTAGATTCGTCTCATTTTGCTCCATCATACAACCCTACAATAAAATTTTGCTCTACAATAGGTTTTGAAATAATTTAATTTTAATTGCGGGGGCCAACTTCATAACTAGCCACCCCTAAATCTCACTCATTTCAAAAACTAATTAGTGCATTAGATTCGTCTCATTTTGCTCCATCATACAACCCTACAATTAAATTTTGCTCTACAATAGGTTTTGAAATAATTTAATTTTAATTGCGGGGGCCAACTTCATAACTAGCCACCCCTAAATCTCACTCATTTCAAAAACTAATAAGTGCATTAGATTCGTCTCATTTTGCTCCATCATACAACCCTACAATAAAATTTTGCTCTACAATAGGTTTTGAAATAATTTAATTTTAATTGCGGGGGCCAACTTCATAACTAGCCACCCCTAAATCTCACTCATTTCAAAAACTAATTAGTGCATTAGATTCGTCTCATTTTGCTCCATCATACAACCCTACAATTAAATTTTGCCCTATAAATAGGTTTTGAAATAATTTAATTTTAATTGCGTGGGCCAACTTCATAACTAGCCCCCCTAAATCTCACCCATTTCAAAAACTAATTTGTGCATTAGATTCGTCTCATTTTGCTCCATTATACTAACCTACAATTAAATTTTGCTATAGAAAAAGGTTTTGAAATAATTTAATTTTAATTGCGGGGCCAACTTCATAACTAGCCCCCCTGAATCTCACTCATTTCAAAACTAATTAGTGCATTAGATTCGTCTCATTTTGCTCCATTATACTACCCTACAATTAAATTTTGCTCTAGAAATAGGTTTTGAAATAATTTAATTTTAATTGGGGGGAGTGCACCTTCATAACTAGAACCCGTAAATCTCACTCATTTCAAAAACTAACAAGTGCATTAGATTCGTCTAATTTTGCTCCATTATACAACCCTACAATTAAATTTTGCTCTAGAAATAGGTTTTGAAATAATTTAATTTTTATTGCGGGGAGGGCAACTTCATAACTAGAACCCGTAAATCTCACTCATTTCAAAAACTAATAAGTGCATTAGATTCGTCTCATTTTGCTCCATCATACAACCCTACAATTAAATTTTGCTCTACAATAGGTTTTGAAATAATTTAATTTTAATTGCGGGGGCCAACTTCATAACTAGCCCCCCTAAATCTCACTCATTTCAAAAACTAATTAGTGCATTAGATTCATCTCATTTTGCTCCATCATACAACCCTAAAATTAAATTTTGCTCTAGAAATAGGTTTTGAAATAATTTAATTTTAATTGGGGTGAGGGCAACTTCATAACTTGCCCCCCTAAATCTCACTCATTTCAAAACTAATTAATGCATTAGATTCGTCTCATTTTGCTCCATTATACTACCCTACAATTAAATTTTGCTCTAGAAATAGGTTTTGAAATAATTTAATTTTAATTGGGGGGAGTGCACCTTCATAACTAGAACCCGTAAATCTCACTCATTTCAAAAACTAACAAGTGCATTAGATTCGTCTAATTTTGCTCCATTATACAACCCTACAATTAAATTTTGCTCTAGAAATAGGTTTTGAAATAATTTAATTTTTATTGCGGGGAGGGCAACTTCATAACTAGAACCCGTAAATCTCACTCATTTCAAAAACTAATAAGTGCATTAGATTCGTCTCATTTTGCTCCATCATACAACCCTACAATTAAATTTTGCTCTACAATAGGTTTTGAAATAATTTAATTTTAATTGCGGGGGCCAACTTCATAACTAGCCCCCCTAAATCTCACTCATTTCAAAAACTAATTAGTGCATTAGATTCATCTCATTTTGCTCCATCATACAACCCTAAAATTAAATTTTCCTCTAGAAATAGGTTTTGAAATAATTTAATTTTAATTGGGGTGAGGGCAACTTCATAACTTGCCCCCCTAAATCTCAATCATTTCAAAAAGTAATTAGTGCATTAGATTCGTCTCATTTTGCTCCATCATACAACCCTACAATTAAATTTTGCTCTACAATAGGTTTTGAAATAATTTAATTTTAATTGCGGGGGCCAACTTCATAACTAGCCCCCCTAAATCTCAATCATTTCAAAAAGTAATTAGTGCATTAGATTCGTCTCATTTTGCTCCATCATACAACCCTACAATTAAATTTTGCCCTAGAAATAGGTTTTGAAATAATTTAATTTTAATTGCGGGGGCCAACTTCATAACTAGCCCCCCTAAATCTCAATCATTTCAAAAAGTAATTAGTGCATTAGATTCGTCTCATTTTGCTCCATCATACAACCCTACAATTAAATTTTGCTCTAGAAATAGGTTTTGAAATAATTTAATTTTAATTGCGGGGCCAACTTCATAACTAGCCCCCCTGAATCTCACTGATTTCAAAACTTATTAGTGCAGTAGATTCGTCTCATTTTGCTCCATTATACTACCCTACAACTAAATTTTGCTCTAGAAATAGGTTTTGAAATAATTTAATTTTAATTGGGGGGAGTGCACCTTCATAACTAGAACCCGTAAATCTCACTCATTTCAAAAACTAACAAGTGCATTAGATTCGTCTAATTTTGCTCCATTATACAACCCTACAATTAAATTTTGCTCTAGAAATTGGTTTTGAAATAATTTAATTTTAATTGGGGGGAGGGCAACTTCATAACTAGAACCCGTAAATCTCACTCATTTCAAAAACTAATAAGTGCATTAGATTCGTCTCATTTTGCTCCATCATACAACCCTACAATTAAATTTTGTTCTACAATAGGTTTTGAAATAATTTAATTTTAATTGCGGGGGCCAACTTCATAACTAGCCCCCCTAAATCTCACTCATTTCAAAAACTAATTAGTGCATTAGATTCATCTCATTTTGCTCCATCATACAACCCTACAATTAAATTTTGCTCTAGAAATAGGTTTTGAAATAATTTAATTTTAATTGCGGGGGCCAACTTCATAACTAGCCCCCCTAAATCTCACCCATTTCAAAAACTAATTAGTGCATTAGATTCGTCTCATTTTGGTCCATTGTACTACCCTACAATTAAATTTTGCTCTAGAAAAAGGTTTTGAAATAATTTAATTTTAATTGGGGTGAGGGCAACTTCATAACTTGCCCCCCTAAATCTCAATCATTTCAAAAAGTAATTAGTGCATTAGATTCGTCTCATTTTGCTCGATTATACAACCCTACAATTAAATTTTGCTCTAGAAATATGTTTTGAAATAATTTAATTTAATTGGGGAGGGACTTCATAACTAGCCCCCTAAATCTCGCTCATTTCAAAAACCCGATCCGCCGAGGCGGCCAGTTTGCACGGTAGAGATAAGACCATTTGATCAAAGCTTACATCTCCCAGTGCGCGACTGCCCTTATTGGTTACAAGAGCCGGATCCTGACTCCCCGGTAAAGCCACTATTTATTCCACACTCTTATCTATTTAGGGCCAAGACCAAACGGCCGGTATTCCTGGACGTACTTTCGGCTCAAATATTGCCATAATTCGAGACACCATACAATATATCACGAAACAAAATTTACAATTGGCCATCGTCTCGTTGGACCAAACAAAGGCTTTCGACAGTGTAAACCATAATTATTTATTTAAGATCTTAAATCATGTTGGACGGAGATGCAGTCGCGGGCTTTATAAAGATGATCTACCAATCAGCGGAAGCAAGAGTGAAGCTGAACTTAGATCACGAAGCCATTACTTTGCCACTAGAGCAAAATTGAAAAGCTATTCTATAAACCTACCACTCCTCTCTTGGATTTTATCAGTTTCGTCGTTTGCGGACGACTTGAGTAGTTTTGTCACCTTGAACGAAGGTTTTTCAGCTATAAAAACCAAATGTATCCGTTACGGTAAGGCCAGTAACGCGTGCTTTAATCTTGAAAAAAGCAGCGGGATCTGGCTTGGACCCTGGAAGGAAAGAGTAGACGCCCCTTTGGGTATCTTCTGGAACTAAAAGGAAATTAAAATTCTAGGTGTTACCTTTACTCCCGACGAAAACTGGTGGGAGGAACAAGCAAAAACAAAAATTACCCAGGACATTATTTACGTCTCTTGAAAATACAAAACCTTAAGCGTTAAATCTATCTTTCAAAGGTCGTGCCCAATAATGTATCTCAATTGTAGGCAGAATTTACTACTTGCTACCACATAGAGATTAGCCGGCAAAAATATCGTCTGCAATCATTAACAAATGTACATAAGTTATTTGGATTGGCGACAATAAGCATTGGGGTTCAATTAAAGATACGACGCAAAAAACGATAGAGGGTCAAGGTCATAGTATCGAACTGTAATTTATTAGCTACTACTTGAGACTAATAAATAGTATGAATTTCGAATTCGTAATTCTGAGTTACCGCGATTTCGTCCTTTCGGTCGGATCTTTACCGAAGTTCTATAAGGTCCTGTTCTATTTTTGGAAATCGTTACTCATTCAATTAAAAAAAAACGTCGAATCCCCCTAGTTTGTTGACCTTTTCAATATGGAAATGTCCATTTTTAGACTGAACACTTTTCCAGTGGAAAACTGAAGGTTTCAATTATTTTCGTGACTTTTTCGACCAAAGAGAACAAAGATTTATAGATCCTGCGGAAGGTAAAAATCTGAGCGCCGCAACAAATAGAGCGATCACACGTCAGTGCACAATGATACAATCCTCCCTGTTAAAGGAATTCCCACTAATTTTATTCAACAGCGACGAAGAAAGTGAAAATCTGAGAGTAAATCTTTACCTAGAATTTAAAATGAACAGTAATAAAACGGAACTCTTAACTAATATGGAAAAATTTGAATTAGAAGGATACCTCAATCCAGTGTCCCCTAGTTATAGACTAAGACCAGTAAAAATGTTCTATGATGCTATAGTCAATATTGAAGGGGACATAAAAATTGCAAATTTATTTGGAATAGTTCGTTTAATTACCACGATAATAGCATTTTATGGCGCCTAATGTATAGCAACGTAATAACTCCAAAATTGGCCTGCCCATTTTGTGAGAACAGTGTGGGAACGTTAGACCACATGTTTTTTACTTGTAAATTTACCCAAATGTTTTTAACCAAAGTATATAATGATAATTTTAATTTTACAAATATGGAATACGGGTTATACAATGTTAAAAATCAATATTACAAAATTTATTATTGCTATAAGAAAGCTATCTACATATTTATCTTACAATAAAAAAATGAAAGAATGTACAGACGATCATTATGAGTTAATTGAAAATCAGTTCAAAACACGACTTCGTACTTTTATAGAGATTGAAAATGAGAGCTAAAAAAATATAAAACACATTTGTTCCACGAAATTTTAGCCAGCAGTATTTTCGATCCAAAATCATATCGTGTAAGACTGAAATGTATTTCATAATTTTTCAAACCTTTATAACCCCGTAATTAAATGTAAATTTATGTAGGCCAGCGGAATTTCTTTACAATAGTGAGCGTCAACGTAAAAAAAATGTATTAGACCTTACGGGAATTTTTCGCGTCGACGTTCACCGTTGTGGCGTTTTTGCCTTAGTGAAAACCAGCCTTTAGTCGATAGCTACAATGCAAAATCAAAACGAAAACATTTGAGAGAGTTGGCTGTTTTCGGTCTATTGAAATCTGACAGCATTGCCTAATTTCCGGCCTGTATCTCCATACCGAAAATGGCCGATGATTACGCTGCCGAAATTATATAACTAAACTGATCGGCGGCGTTTTTGACCGTTATTTTGAATTATCGACTAAGACTATTGGTTTTCTTCGGTCGGAACAAATTTACAGATTTTATTTTACTACATTTACGGTTTACAGAAATCTAATTTGCAAATATAGTTTACAAATAGGTTTTTATTAATTAAACAATATTATAAATTACAAGTTATATTTAATTTTTATGCTTTTAAAACAAATGGGTACAATACCCTTGGGACACTATAAAATATTCAACACCGGTAGGTGCTAGAAAAACCTTTCAATGAAAAAGTTGTAGAGTGCTGTCGAAAATGTTCAAAGAAATTGGTTTCATTGGAAAAGAACACTTTTTCGCGAAGATATGAACCGATGAAAAAAACAAGCTGTCCATAGGGGCCAATAGCCTTCGCATTTTTGTACGTAAATGAAAGAAATGTCTGAAAGATTTAATTAAACATTTTATTCGAATAAACATAAGAATTTTACAATTGAGGGTCTATGACACCTCCGTTTGCCACGATACATGTTTGGGCACGATGAAGCATGTTTTGAAACGAGCGTCTGATCATATCAAGAGTGACAAATTCAAAGGCTGCAATGATACGGTGACGCAAATCTTCCGCGTTCTCAACGGGCGTCACGTAAACTAGTGCCTTGATGAACCCCCACATGAAAAAGTCTATCTGAACGTTCCTACCAGCCCAATGCTGAGAGAACTCGTTTTTGAGATGCTCCACTACGCATCTAAGTACGTGGGGTGGTGTGCCGTCATGTTGGTACCACATCTGTCTGTAAGCTTCCAGCGGATAATCTTCTGATGTGTCTGCTATTTCGTTCTGCAAAACCGCCAAGTGCGTTGTCCATTAAGACGAGCTAGGATGAAAAATGGGTCAATAACTCGATCCCCGAGCAACCCCGCCCAGACATTCAGTCGGAGTTGTTGTTGATGATGGTGATGATGGCGAGGAAAACCCCGGTGAGGATTTTAGTCCACCACATGTGGCTTTTTGGATAGTTGAAAGGACCATCTCTCCCAAAGGACGACCCGTCGGTCACCGTCATTTGATTGATGAAATTCGGGATCTCATCAGACATGCTTATTAGCCAGTTACAGAAATCAAATCAACGTAACATATCTCCTTCGTGCACAGCTTGGTGGAGGGTCATTCGATACGGATGGAAGTTGTGATTGTGAAGAGCGGTCCACACGTAGTTCGTCGATAACCCGAGATCTTACGCTTTCACTTCTGACGCTTGCTCGAGGATACGGAACAAAATAGGCTGGAACAGTGTCTTCCAAGCTGATGTTTTGACGCCCTGGTTCACGAATAATGGGTTTGACGTTTCCGTAAGTCTGAAAGTCACGAACAGCTCCAAGAACGGTGTTGTGGCTTGGTCTTCTATCTAGATATCGAATTGTGAAAAATTCACTAACCCTTTCCACGTTACGATTGGCTTCACCATAAAATAACGCCACCGTAAATGCACGCTGATCACGAGAATAATTTAGTGGCATGATGATTACACTCAATTAACGTTAGATGGTTGAAAACCTTAACATTTCACATAAAATATTTATTGAAAACTTGACCTTTGTGTCTACTGAAGGCCTAAATTGGCGTTTTGATAAATAACATGTACTTTTTTTAAGGAATTTATTCTTTTAACGGGAATTTGTTATTTTTTTTTTGTAAAAGTCATTAATAAACATTTGTCACTTTGTCTATTTTTTGATTCTGTAAAATATATAGCTGAAAAGCATGTTTCCTACAATTCGTTAAGGGCTCGTAGAACCACTTATCTTTTTCCACGACCTCCAAACTCTTTTTCGACCGAGCCAGATTTATTTTAAAATATTTGACTATGCTCTACAACTTTACCGTTGAAACATTTTGTGTGACACCTGTCGGTGAAAAAATATATTTTCCAAAAAACGGCGAAAATTCGTTCGCTTTTTTCTGACAAAAAACACTAGAAGAAAAAAGACCTGATCAACCAAAAATTGAGACATAATTAATTTTGCACTTCATGCGCAATGAACAAATTTAGCGTTCTCCTAAAGCTTCAAAATTTACTTTTACCATAGCATTTAAATAGCCAAATCACGTTCCCTCCCTTCGCGTATCCTGGTTTATCACGAAAATAGTAAGAAAATGCATTTCCCGTCAAATTACACACTGAGAACTCTTAAAGGTCAATGGACGTCGACTTCGCACTCAACACTTAGTCACCCTAAAATAAGGCTGTGACCAGAAAATAGGTTTTGATAATAAACCAATCATTGTAGGTAGAAATCAGCTCAGACTAAATATGCGACAACGTCCGACCAATCGACCATTGCATACATATTTTTTTTTACTAAATTTTTTGACTAGAAGTATGCACTAATTCTAGGCAGTATAATTTAATATGAAGTAGAGTAGATCTCGTAACTCGGTAAGATAAGCTATTCATGTATAAAGACTGAACTCAGTGTGAAGCTAACCCTTCCTTAACCTACCTTTAGCGTCAGCTAATAACTTGCTCACCTTTAAGTCCTTGATAATTTGCGCCCCCAAAATCTCTTACGCCCGTGCGCAGTTGCGAACCCTAAGGGCCCTATATAGCCACCCCTGGCTCTAGATCATTTTGAGCTTTCTAATGATACATGTAGTTTGATTAAAATAAAACACAAAATCAACGTTTTGGAAAAGTAATTACATTTTTCCCGCGGAGCCAAAAAAAAATTCCCACGATATGTAAAATTTTCCACAATCTGGCAACACTGACACCAAGTTTCCATATTTAGTTAACTATCGTAAAACAAATATGGCGGGTCGCAAAAAAATTACCGAAGATATATTACATGTATCACTCCTGTAATCCCAGGCGTCCGGGAGGCAGAGTCTGTGGATGGTCGTGTGAGGACGACTACCAATTCCCCAACGGGTGGTCGGAATACTTCCGCCACGGGTGTCCCCACCCCTGTCCCCACGTATCTCGCCCTGATTAATCAGATGGTGTTTCGCCGGGCTCGCCGTCTACTCAGACTCAATCAGCCCTTTCTTCCTTGAAAAAAAAAATAAAAATATTACATGTACTTCAAAAATACAAAAGTGAAATTTATCATGATACCATAACCAGCAAGAGCTCGGATATTTTGAAATTTATGTAAAAGGAGCTTAAGGAAATGAAGTCATCTTTAGCATTATACACCATAGTTGTTAAAAACTATCATCATTGTTGGAAGTTTTTAGATATCAAGAGAGGGGGCGTTGATTCCGATGTTTTAGAGATAAAAACAACGGACGCCGAATCTGTACATTCTGAGGACGAAGAACTATCTAACTCTGATGACGATTCTAAGTCCAATGATGATTCTACGTCACCTTCCGATGATGACATCGGATTTACAATCACATTAACACAAGAAGAGTATGTGAAAATTGCTCCGATAAAAAAGCTATAAATTAAAATTAAATTATTTCAAAACCTATTTCTAGAGCAAAATGAGACGAATCTAATGCACTTATTAGTTTTTGAAATGAGTGAGATTTAGGAGGGCTGGCTATGAAGTTGTCCCCCCCCCAATTAAATTTAAATTATTTCAAAACCTATTTCTAGAGCAAAATTTAATTGTAGGGTTGTATGATGGAGCTAAATGAGACGAATCTAATGCACTAATTAGTTTTTGAAATGAGTGAGATTTAGGGGGCTAGTTATGAAGTTGGCCCCCGCAATTAAAATTAAATTATTTCAAAACCTATTTCTAGAGCAAAATTTAATTGTAGCGTTGTATGATGGAGCAAAATGAGACGAATCTAATGCACTAATTAGTTTTTGAAATGATTGATATTTAGGGGTGCTAGTTATGAAGTTGGCCCCCGCAATTAAATTAAATTATTTCAAAACCTATTTCTAGAGCAAAATTTAATTGTAGGGTTGTTTGATGGAGCAAAATGAGACGAATCTAATGTGCTTATTAGTTTTTGAAATGAGTGAGATTTAGGGGGGCTAGTTATGAAGTTGCCCCCCAAATAAAATTAAATTTTTTCAAAACCTATTGTAGAGCAAAATTTAATTTTAGTGTTGTATTATGGAGCAAAATGAGACGAAAATTTTAAGTTAATGAGTCTTCGTCTAGAGTCAAAGGGGGGACAACTTAAGGGACCCCGAATGAAACATCGTAGATTAATTTTAAAAATACCCTTTTATAGGTAGTTGACCAACAAAAATTATACATATTCCAGGTTGGTAATTGGGGGAAAGGGGTCAAAGTTTTTTTTTAAATCTCAATATTAAACGAAAATTTAAGAAAATGTAGACAAAATTATGTTTTAAAATTTTTATTATAGAAAACAAACATTTTTCACCAAGAAAGCTCCTTCATTCATTGTCTGGAAATATTTTTATAGATTATTTTGAATTTTGTTAAATTAGTAAGTGTACCACCATTACTGAAAAATCGTTGTCGTCGATATAGGAATAGTTCAGTTTTGGTGCATTGGTACACTCTTCGTTAGAACACTTTCATGCTTCTGAACACGACAGTCCCATTTTCCGACATGAACACGCACCTTTGTACCATTTTTACAACCACATTTAAATAGTTCCATAATAGCACTTGGAGCTGGTAGATTAATATTAAAAATATGAACGGGCCCAATATCACTTCTTTCCCATCCGAAATTTTCGACATTTGGAAGTTTACGATGGTTAACTCCAGAGCTTTTCCACACTAATGCAATAAAATGAGAACGCGAAATGTGGGGTTTCAAGGCACCCTTAGTTGGAGCTAGATTTTCGTCTTCCATACCTTCAGATTAATATTGGAACCATCTGTGCTCCTCCAAAGATTTAAACGTTTTAGCTCCATAGAATTTGCAGACATAATGTAGAAGTTCCTCTTCTTCGTCATTATATTCGTAAGGGTGTCACCGAGATTTGAACGCGTCCAAAATTTTACTGTCGCACGATAAAAATACTTTTATACATTTGTCTTTAGTTTTCCCCGCAAATTTTCCTGTAACATCGCAACCAATAAAATAATGAAAGCCCAACAATGTAGCTGCTCTATTCGTTCCTAATGCTCCATGTATGTACTTCACTGATATTACTCTTCGTGATGTCCCTTCGCTAACTACTTTTCCCGTGGCGATATATGTTTGGGAAGCAAGAGGTGGATAAAAATAAATCAACAGCAACAGCACGTCTGTATCTGGTGACTCAACAACCACTGTTGATGTATGTCTTGGGAATATTTAAGGCGAAGAAGAATAATAGTGTCCGCTTCCTCTTGAGAGTGACACTTCAGATCCATAGGTAACGACGCACCTTTTAAGTTTATTGGATTCCTTCACACTATGTTTCAGTAAGAATTCGCTAATATACTCCGTTATCTCAGATTTGTTTTTTTCAGTTGATAAAAGTTCCTTCATAGAAATGTAAGCGTGTTATCTCGAATACGATGTATGTGGAATTTAATCAAGATCGCCTGTTTCGTACAATTAGTTTCAGCGAGTTTTCTAAGTATCGATCAGATACCAGTCTAATTTCGTTGTAAGGTTCTCCAATACGAAAAACGTAGGTCAAAAATTGTTTTCCTGGGTCAGAACAGGTTGAAATCTCATTTGATTTTTTCAGTGATTGAACCATAGCCATGCCATCAATAATAACCACGCTCTCTGTTTTTTCATTGTTATTTTCATAGACTCATTTTCTGCTGTCTCCATATTTTTCACTATATCCTTTAATTATAAACTTTCTAAATGATGCATCACCTTTGATTTGTCGGCTGTTAAAAGTAAACTTCCGTCACTTGAAAACAGCGCTCGTGAGACGGTCCCGAACTCATAACTACCGATACATTCCTTAAAATCTAATTCTGGTCTTGTTCTCGAAATGACCGTGAATCTTTGAAGAAGGTTTCTTTCTTTGGAGATTTTTATTACTTGTTCACCAATCTTAACGTTCTTCACTGCTTTGCTATTCTAAATACTCAAAGTTTTATTTTCTTCATTGGAGCCCAAATTCCAATTGTCCCGTCAATGAAACGCTTTGTGACAAATTTTTCATACAACTCTTGACCAATGTCATCTCGTTTTAGAATATCATCTGAAATTTTTTTGTCGCCTATAACTTTATTGGTCAAAATATTGCATAAGGTCATAGCAATTTTCTAATGGTTTTCCATGGTCAACGATAACGTCGTGGAGACCTTGAACATAAGTTGCTAACCGAGACGTTTGTTTTCCAAAAAGTTTGTGGTGGGTGTTTGTCTTCTCTTTCGTATGAAGTCCCAGCGATTTCTCAAAATCTTTTACAATGGTGAAAAAAAGATCTAGCGCCTCTGTATTTTGAATAATGCTTATTATTTCGCCAGAAACCTTTAATTTCCTGTTTTCGTGCTCAATTCCGTGGTCGGGTACTATCGAAGACAAAGATACCGAGTTTTTGGTTACACAAAAAACCCTTTCTTTAGATCGTTCCAAAGGCCACTTTCGTTTGTTTTTATTTCTTGCATACTTTGCAAGTACAATGGAAGCAGTCGAGCGTAATTGATATGATCGTGCGCGAAAAAGTACTTGATGAGGTTTTCTGTACACTCCAAATGAGATTCGAGGTTTCCGTTTCTAGTTGCTCTGATATCACTCAAGAACGCTGAAAACTGATTCGAAAAATTAAGAATGAACTTCCTATTCCCGTCAGCTGTACTCGCGCAGTTTCTTCGCAAGATCGGAGTCTGTTAAGAGATTTGACGCTTTTTATAACCACTGTTTTTAATTCTACACCATTTATTTCGAATTGATTTCACCGATTCCTCTAGTTGAAGTTTTTCTTCAATAGAAATACTTGCTGGAAGCGATGTAAAAAAAGCTTGTACATGGCCAGAAAAGTTACAGTGTGTGCTTTTAGGCTCAAAACATTTGCTTTCGGCCCATAATTTTAGTGATCGTTGACGCCGAGTAAAGGCCAGCTTCTGCCCCAGCTTGATCTATAACGCTGCCCTCTATGTACTTTCGCAGAGCTGCGAGCGACCAGAACACAGTATGAAGCTCCCCGGGTCGAAAGAAAAATTCATCTTTAATCAGCTGGCTCCATCCAGACCTTCATTTCCATGTCGTATAACGGAAGGTGCCCAAAGTCGCTATACATATTTTCTGTACCATTCTCATTGCATTAAGCAAAGTCTCGTAGTCCGTCAGAGGAAACCTGATTAAGGGTGCCAAAAGCGAAACATTGCATTTCTGCAAAGGTGTTGATAAGCGTGAATTAAACGCTGCCCAAGTTCCAGCGATTTTATTTTCGTTAACGCCTTAGGTTTCCTGAAATGTTGAGGCTAATACCTAAAACCTTTGATTTCGATAATGGCTTTTTCAAAACGTATTATAGTTTTTGGTCCTTTACAGCTGGTGTTCCGTAGTACCTTTCCCCATGCTTGTTGTTAGAAATAGTAGTTAAGGGTTTGGAGCAACGAACAATTTCCAGAGTATGAAGAATAGGTTGACTTTCCGGATAGTTAGCCGTTCCATGCAATGAGTCTTTACCAGAAAGAGTATTTTCTAAAAAGTCAATATTGTCGATAGCGAACCAAACAAAATTATTTTTCACAAGCCAACATGGAAGGTAGACGTCATTTCTAGCTGCCATTTCATTCGGACAGCGTGATATGTATCAGAAATAAAATTAGATAGCAATTCTATACGCGTTGTTAAAATTTGTTGTGAATAAAAAACTTCGTTAAATTTGCATATATATATCGTTTTCGATCTCCAGAACCTTGTTATAGTTTATTCCTAAGCCGATTTTATCCAGCTTGGATATCACTGCTTTCGATCTAGTGTGCTGGTGAACGTCTAATGATAAGCCTACTGTTAGAGGTGTTTCACGAGATATTTTGAAGTCATCGGTTATTCCTTCGTAGGTAACTTATCAATCAGTTCTATAAGAGCTCACGAATAGTTGAGTGATAGAATCAACATTGAAGTTACTAGCGGACAGTGGTTCACCCTGGTTTTATAAGGAGGGGGCCCGGATTGATATAATGAAACTAAGTTGAGAAAATTTTAAGACTTTTAATGACACAAAGCCTAAACGTTCATTTCGTTTGGGGGGGGCTAGCCCCCCCCCCCTTTGGTGCGCCAGTGCTAGCGGATCTCTTTTTTTCATTCTCAATACGACGAGTCCCGTTTATAGTGTTTCTACATAAAAGTTCGACCAACATTGGTGATTGAAAGCCTGAAAAATCTCATTCGAACTTCCAAACTGCACTTTTGGAATATCTTTTCTCAGCAGTTTGCTAACCTTTATCAAAGCCTGAATGTCGTCATCAGTTATAAGTTGAAGAGTGCTTTTGACCAATTTATCCCTTACTTTTGTAGACACAATTTGTTCTGGGAGTCGTTTTGAAGTTGGTTTGTTGAAGTGAACATCAGGGATGTTTTCAAAAATGAGATTCTTAAGGTAAGTCTTATTCATTTTACAATCTTTAATAGGGGCCCTAAATGAGTTAGAGTGTCCAATAACTGGTGGCTTTACCGGGGAGTCAGGGTCCGGCTCTTGTTACCTATAAGGGCGGTGGCGCACTGGGAGATGTTAGCTCTGATCAAATGGTCCTATCTCCACCTCCGACTTCGGTCAGGTTTGGGCTGGATACTGAGCTTCGGCTCAGGCTAACGGAGAGGGTCCGTGCAAACTGGCAGCCTCGGCGGATTGGGTAGCCTGCTGTGGTGCGGTGGGCCTCCGTATGAGGGCACGGCGGTCTTGTTTCCCGGCCTTTGTGAGCCCACCGGTATAGCCGGTGCCAGCTGTGCCGGGGTATGTGGACCGCTGTGTGCCCGTCGTTCTCCTTAAGGAGCTCTCTCCAAAGGGTGTGACTCTTTACCTATGTAGGTAGGGTGTCGGCTGGAGTTGCTACAGCATCCACTCTTAACCCCACTGCTGTGTGCGAAGTGGGAATTGGTCCACCCATTGTTGCACCTTCTGCTGGGTTGAGTGGCTTGCGTCAAAGGTGCGACCATCAGTAGTAGGGTACTACTACCCATGCTGGATTTGTCACCTGTCCGGGCTAGGTGGACGCTGGCGTAGGGCACTATGATGATAGGCCTCCGGTGGTATGGTCTCTGTTACTAGGTACACCGGGCTATAAATTCTGACACACTGTCTTCAATAGGTATTCTATTATCTTCTAAAATATTGAGATACGTCTTTTGTTAGTCGTTAATATTTAATGGTCTTTCCATAAATTCGCCAAGTTCCCAAGTTCTTTACGTACAACTTCCAGTATTTCCAAGTCTGCAGCAAACTGTTAAGCATTAAAATCTCGATACTTTTCGTCATCTTTATTTATTTTTGAAGAACGACGTTTCTCCTTTGTTAGACATGAAAGATGGTACTTCATGTCGTAAGCGACTACAGCCAAACTATCTTCAGAAGTTATTAAAGGGAGTAGCCCAACTTTAACCGCCTCGACAGTGTTGTGTTCCACAATTTGGCGAAGCTGCGCACACATATTGGCGCTTGTTACTTTATGAAGGATTTCTGTGGTTTCATTTGGATCAACCTGGAACAAAACACACAAGTTTCTGTAGAAGTCTGCCTCACGGCTGGATCGTTTCGTAGACTTTTAAAGTTTTTATCCGACTGAACTGCTCAACGGTCTTCCTGTTAATGTATAAAATAACACGATTTTATTTTTAAATACCAGCTTAAAAAGTTGATAATAATAATAACTGAACTTACCTTTTGGGCGATAAACTACGGTAGTCACGTCACCTTTTTGTTTGGCACTTTCAAGTCTTTTCTTGACCCCTAGAATCATTGCCTTGTTGGTCAAAGTTTAATAACACCTTTTGTGGTAAATAAATGTGTTATTCCAATCCGCAAAGGCGTGGCAGGTTGACTAAAGAGACATCTTCCAATGCAACTGCTTCTTCATTTCGTAGAAACGCCAAGTAGCTCACCCCTCTAAGCCGATTTGGAAGAAAAAATGGCTCAATGACGCGATCTCCTAGTAGACCTGCCCAGACGTTCAAGCGGAAATGTACTTGATTGTGATGTGGAAATCCCCAGTGCGGATTTACATCGCTCCACATATGGTTATTCTGGTGGTTAAATGGGCAGTCACTCCCAAAGGAACACTCGTCGATCGCCAGGATCAAACGGAGGAAATCTTCATTGGCATCCGCCATGGTACTGAACCAGTTACCGAAATCCAACCTAAGGCACTGATTACCATCGTAAAGTGCTTGGCTGGGCGTGGCACGAAATGGGTGAAATTAATGGTGGTTAAGGACACTCCAGACATAATATTTTGACAAGTCCAAATCGCAGCATGCCATTCTTATACTTGCTAAAGGGTAAGCGACAAAGTAGGCGATGACTGTGTCTTCCATATTAGTGTTATGACGTCCCGGTCTGCGGAATCTGGGATTCATATTGCCGTCTCCTTCAAAGTCAGCATCAGCTTGGAGAATAGTGTGGTGATTTGGTTGACTGTCAGGATATAACATTTGAAACAACCGACTTGTTAAACGTGCGTTTCGATGGCCATCACCGTAATATAACTCAACCTTCCTGGACCGCTGTTCACGAGTATAACGATTCATACTTTTTTAACCAGACTACGTAGAGATAATGTTTTTCAAACAAAGCGGTGGCACTTTAAATATTAAAACGGATCCACATTTTAAACGAATCAGAAGTGCAAAAAAAACTTTCGGAAATTCAGTTGGCATAAATTAGAGATTTTGTACACCCTAAAACCTACTTTTTCTTGTTTAATAAAAAACCCCAACTTTTGTCCATAGAAAACAAACGTGTGCGGGGTCCTACTGTAATTCCTTATAAAATTGAACTTTCATTTGGCTCAAAACATGTTCATTTTTCACAGACAATCATTACAATAACAAACTTTTCGTCTACCACCCAGCGTTCAAAAACAACAAATTCTAAAACCGTTAAATATTTCACGATGTTTCTGAAATTCACAAATAACATCGATCTCCAACGAGTGAGTACATACTGAAAATTTCACATTCCTAGAAAGTATAGTTTTAGAGAAAAATGCCTGGGCCGATCAAATGGAGACACCCTGTATTGAGAATTACGTATGAAGGGGTGAAAAATTCTATTTCGACCCACTTAAAAACACCACTGGCTTAGAAAAATGCAAACCTCTAAAAAAAATATAATAGCAACACGTAAAGAATAAATTCCCGTTAAGTTTTCGCTTTTTACACGCCAAAAACGCGAAAGCTTTTTTTGTACATTCCAGACCGAACTATTAATGCTTTGAGCAGCATGTAAACAACTCTCTTAAAATTATATAGATTTCCAAGCTCTACATCATTTTCGTTGTTAACATCATGTAAATAATATCACATGTAATTTTACTAATTTTTTTAGTTTCAAAATGATTGCGGTATTGGGAATCTCGGGCGGGCAATTGGATATTGTAATTTTTTCGGACGGCATTTGTCACCTCACACAACTAATAAGTGGTCCTTCAAATTCAAAGCCTTCGGTGCTTAACAAATCTGCCACATCTGTAGTCGCTACATAAGCAGATATCCTTGATCTAGGGATTCTTGAAATATAATAGGTTTTACCTGGTCCGGTGAATTTATTAATCGCTTTCGCGTACGTTATGGCTGAAACTTGGGGGACTGCCTCAAAGACAATCTCCTGTTCCCGAGTTACTGCCGGTGGACGTTGCCTGGTCTTTTTCAAAGGCGGGCCAGGCGGATCTCTCCCAGAGTGAGAAATTCCCAGGTCGTCAAACCCTGGATGTAGAAAGTACTACATCTATGGTCAAACTCTAAATGCACGAGCACTAAAACATAAGAACGCGGAGCAAAATAACGCACGTCTTGCTTCAACGGAGGCTCAACGATATTTTTTTCTGTAATATTAATTATTTTCTGTAATATTAATTATTTTCTATAATATTAATTATTTTCGATAATATTAATTATTTTCGATAATATTAATTTTTTTCGATAATATTAATTATTTTCGATAATATTAATTTTTTTCGATAATATTAATTATTTCGATAATATTTATTATTTTCGATAATATTTATTATTTTCGATAATATTTATTATTTTCGATAATAATTATTATTTTCGATAATAATTATTATTTTCGATAATATTTATTATTTTCGATAATATTTATTATTTTCGATAATATTAATAAATTTTCGATAATATTAATTATTTTCGATAATATTTATTATTTTCGATAATAATTATTATTTTCGATAATAATTATTATTTTCGATAATATTTATTATTTTCGATAATATTTATTATTTTCGATAATATTAATAAATTTTCGATAATATTAATTATTTTCGATAATATTTATTACTAGCTGAGAAGCCCGGCCTCCGGCCGTGCTTTCAGCTAGTTGAGTAAATTGGCGTTTAGAAAACGGGAACAAAATGCACTTTACTGACAATTAATTAAGCGCAAGGACAGTCACTTAAAACTGCGGGAATTCATTTAGAAAACCCATGTTTTTTTGTGGCGTGCTCAATAGCTGGAGCTGCAAATAACCTGTTCATACTAACTCCAAACGGATCAACTTAAAATATTGTGTACAAAAACGCTTTATCGTAATTACATCTTAAACTAATCAAAGAAATCAAATATATGTTAATATTGCACTAACAAACGTTTGCAATTTAAAAAATGCCTTTTTACTATTTAAAAATAATTCGGCCGGGCTTCTCAGCTAGTTGAGTAAATTGGGGTGTAGAGAACGGGAACAAAATGCACTTTACATTGAATATGCAAATTAAATTATTTTTAAATAGTAAATAGGAATTATTTTAAATTGCAAACGTTTAATAGTGCAAAATATCATATCTTGTAACATATATTTGATTTCTTTGATTAGTTTAAGATGTTATTATGATAAAGCTTTTTTGTCCACAATATTTTTAGTTTCTCCGTTTGGAGTAAGTATGTACAGGTTATTTGCAGCTCCAACTCTTGAGCACGCCACATAATGCATGGGTTTTCTAAATTATTTCCCACAGTTTTAAGTGACTGTCCTTGCGCT